>NW_027496957.1:0-178622 GCF_021521415.1 Bidens hawaiensis | reverse complement strand
GCTACGGAAAAGGGGGTGTCTGTTAGTGCACGAAATGGTTGTCCGTAGCATTCGAATAAGTTATACATAGTCTAGAATGTTTATTTATTGTAAATGGAGCATGTGGCCTATAAATAGGTGGTTCCATGCTCATAATTAGCAATGTACATATTTAGAGAGAGATCTAGATCTAAATTATGCTCTCCATAAGTTATTTCCATCCACCATCATGTATTCTCTCCATATTTATCAATAAACTATGTATTTAACGTATCTTAGATTCGTATTGTATAATCGATGTATCATAGCGGCTAGATCCGTGACGGGTTCTTTCAATTGGTATCAGAGCAGGAGCTGCTCTCGATACTTCGATTAAGGTATGAATATGAAGTTTTTATGTTCTTCGTGTTCTTCAGGTTTTGGTCAGATCTGGAGTAAATTAGTGTGTTATTGGTGGATTTGTTTGTGAATTCGTGTTTATTGATGGAAGATGAAGCTTCCTGTGTAATTTGGTGTTAAGTTATGGTGTATTGAAGGATATGCCATGGAAGAGTATGTTATTTTTTTATTCGGTTTATGATGATTTAGTGATAGTTAAGTTAATTGGATGATGGATTTGTGTTTAGAATTGAAATTCACATGTTCCTGTCAATTTTGGTGGTTAATGATGATGAATTGAAGTTTTCACCATTGAAGAGCATGTTATGGTTTAAGTTATATGGAGTTGAATAAGTAATTGTTAAGGTAAATTGTTGTTGGATTCGGAATCGTGGTGAAAAACTGACGGTTCGGTGTGATTTTCATGGTAATTTATGGTGTTTTGATGATTTTACCATGGATGAAGTTCAAAAAATCCAGATTCCGGCCGGATCTGAGCTTTTCCGGCGATGTAATAGCTTTTTCCGGCGAAAAACGTTTTTCCGGCGAAGCAGTTACAGATCCAATAACCTGATTCGTTACTGTAACGATTCATGCTTACTGTAGCTAATTCGTTAAGGAGCTTAAAGAAACTACTGTAGCAATCCGTTATTGAAATGGTAACGAATTAATTGTTAATTCGCTAAGGTAATTTATAACGAATTAAATTAGTTCGTTAAGGAGATTCGCTAAGGTAAACATAGCGAAATAAGGCAATTCGTGAAGCTGATTCGTTAAGTTAAAAGTGACGAATTAATGCAATTCGTTAAGGTACTTCGTTAAGTTAATTCGTTAAGTTAAAGGTAACGAATTAAGGCAATTCGTTAAGTTATTTCGTGAAGGTGATTCGTTAAGGTATTGGTAACGAATTAAGGTGATTTGTTATGTGTATGACGAAGTGAATTTATTAACGAATGGGAGGCCATTCGTGTAACTGTTAACGAAATGGAGATGACGAACTAAGTTAACGAAGTGGGGTGTATATTTATAACGAGTAAAATGGCGGGAAAAATTTTCTTGCGTGAATTTTTTCCTGAATACTCCTTGTAAGTGAGTTTTCATTCTTGAAAATTTTGGCGTTAAAATTTATTTTTCGAAAATTTTCGGTGAATTTTTGGCGGGAAAATCGGGAAAAATTTTCTTAATCGAAATTTTTCTGGGATGTTCCTAATGTATTGGGTACTATTATCTCAAATTTTGGTAATATATTTTTCGGCTGACTGTTTATGCGTTTTGACTGGCCGAGGGGGAGATCTCGTGTAATTTAAGGAGGAGTGTGTTTGTTTGTGAACATTGAAGATTATTTAAGACCTTGCCGAATTTTTCAAGAAAAGGGGGAGATAAAACTTTCATTTGAGATTATTTGGCTTGTATCTTCCTACATTTGCAAGGTTTCTTGAAAAATTACTGCAATTCGGGTGGTAATTCATGCTTACAAAGCTACGTTTGACTGAGTTCAAGACTGCAAGTGTTCTTCGATTGGTGATTGATTTGTTCAAAGATTGAAACCTGACTATGTGGGATATGAGTGTCTGTTCGTTTACTTCTTTCTGAGGGACTTGATCCTGACTATGTTGGCTACGAGTAAATGGCGGATTACTTCTGTTGAGGGGGACGATTCTCGAACGAGGAGATCTTATTGAAGAATATACGAGTCTTGTCGTTGGATTGAAGAATTTGATCATTTGGGATTTATTAATGGAGGTTGGAAATCTGAATCTTATGATGCCCAAACATTAGTGCATCTTTGCGAATGAGATGTGGAAGAGCTTCAAAGAGTTATTTGGGATAAACGTTATCAAGAGAGGGAAAACCAAAGTGAAAGATGTTGAATGATCGAGTTGTTCATGAAGATGTGTGACGAGGTTAAACGTAAAGATATCTTTTTATTTTACCGGTGTTGACGGATAGCTAATGACTTGCTTCTGATTGTTGAAAGATTGAACCATATCATACGCCAATGGATGATCGGGATGATCTCCAAGAGTTGCTCACAATGAGGAGGTGATCTGATATGAGAAGCTACAGGTTGTTGGTTTGCTGAAAAGATTTAAAGATTGTCCGTTTGCACAAGCCTGAAAATCATCAGTCAAGGGGGTGTCTGTTAGTGCAGGTTTGTGACTGGTGATTTGCAGTTAAAGTATTCAAGATTAAAGTATTCGATAGCTACAGAAAAGGGGGTGTCTGTTAGTGCACGAAATGGTTGTCCGTAGCATTCGAATAAGTTATACATAGTCTAGATTGTTTATTTATTGTAAATGGAGCATGTGGCCTATAAATAGGTGGTTCCATGCTCATAATTAGCAATGTACATATTTAGAGAGAGATCTAGATCTAAATTATGCTCTCCATAAGTTATTTCCATCCACCATAATGTATTCTCTCCATATTTATCAATAAACTATGTATTTAACGTATCTTAGATTCGTATTGTATAATCGATGTATCATAGCGGATAGATCCGTGACGGATACTATCAATATATTATCTGTATAAGATTAGGATGAAGCTTGAGAGAGAGATTGGACAGCAATTCGTTAATTAAACTCTCAAAAACTTTTTACAAAACGTGAACAGGAGTTCACTATAAATAGAAGGTGATCTGGTTCGCTAACATCCCCTAGCGAACCAGCTTCCCCTTCGTTACATACATTAAATTAGCGAAACACCCCCTGATTCGTTAACATCCCCTAACGAATCAGGAGGGAATACATTACTTGGCTAGTTCGCTAACATCCCCTAGCGAACTAGCCTTTAACTTAGCGAACTGGCTATTAAGTTAAACTAATTATTACAATAAACATTAACAAAACGTTAACTTTAAATACAAAGACTCTAGACGCAAAACCGTGCACTAACAGGAATGAAATATAAGAATTTTGGTTTTTTTTTGCTTTTTTAAAATTTTTATTTTTTTGTTTTATGATTTTTTAAATATTTTTTAATGGTGGTTTTAGTGGTCCAAAATGGTTTTCAAAGTTCTCAATTTGTAAAAGATTCTCTTAGGATCCTTACCCAATATATATATATATATAGGATTGATTTCTTTTGAGAACCACTTTGAGTTTTAAGAACTCGAAAGAACTCAACGTAACAATTTTTTTTCGAATTTTTTTACACATGTGTAATACGTAAGTGTAAGTGATGTGCAAAAAATTGCGGTATTATTTTACACACCGAATCGACTTTTTACACATGTGTAATTAACGTTTAAACTTGTGTAATTTTCAAAAATACTTATTCTCTTTCTTGCTTCATTTTTTATTTAAATCTAATCTCAGCCACATATTTCATATCATTTAATTAAATGTGTGGTTTAAAATTGAGTTCTTAAAGTTCTTAAAACTCACAATGGTTCTCAAAATAACCCTCCCCTATATATATATATAGAAAAGGGTTCAAGTAAAAGGGTCAAGTTATTCTATAAAGAGGAATAAAAATAAGAAGGATGAGAAGCCATAATTAATTGACATGTGTCAAGTATTGACCAAAGAAAAAAGGGTATAAAAGTAATATTACACATTTTCTCTTCCCACATGCAAGTCACATGTTAACCCCCCCTCATTTTTAAACGTCTATAACTTTTTCATATGATATTAAAAAAAAAAAAAAAATCACCATAAAAACAAGCGTTTTTTTACCTTTAATATGAGTATAATTTTGTTATATAAGAATAAAAAATAATTTACGTCATTGTGTCTTTTTGCATACCATTGTGTCTTTTTTTGTCATTGTGTCTTCTGTTTGTTATTGTATTTTTTTCGCCATTGTGTCTTTCAACTGATAATTGTGTTTTTCGTCATTGTGTTTTTCAACTAATCATTGTATCTTTCTATTTTTCATTGTGTTTTTTCGCCATTGTGTCTTTCAACTGATCATTGTGTTTTTTCGCCATTGTGTCTTTCAACTAATCATTGTGTCTTTCTGTTTGTTATTGTGTTTTTTCGCCATTGTGTCTTTCAACTGATCATTGTGTTTTTTCGCCATTGTGTCTTTCAACTAATCATTGTGTCTTTCTGTTTGTTATTGTGTTTTTTTTTCCATTGTGTCTTTCAACGAATCATTGTGTTTTTTTAAATACTAATAACACCGTTGTGTAATATATATATATATATATACATATATATATATATAATGAAGAAAACCAACAAATTATCTAATACATAAAACACAATGATTAATATTACACAATAACCTGAAACGTAAGACACAATGCTAAATATATATAACACAACGACATGAAACGTAAGACACAATGGTGAATACATATAACACAATGACCTGAAACGTAAAACACAATGGAATCTACATATTACACAATGGCTTGAACGTAATACACAATCAACATAATACTATTTTTTCAAATTAAGTGAATATTGAGAATAATGACTAAAACACAAAGATAAATTATAAAGCAAACGTTGAGCACAAAGACACAATGACGTAATCTTTGTTTAATTTTTATCTTTAATATGAGTATCAATTGAAAAACACAATGACCAAAATATAGAACACAATGCATAGAAAAACACAATGGACAACCAAGTAACACAATATAAAAAAACCTATCAATTTTTTTTTAATTTTTATATAACAATATGATATTCATATTAAAGATAAAAAAAACGCTCGTTATTATGGTAAAAAAATTCCTAAAAAAATTGTCATATGAAAAAGTTATAGACGTTTTAAAATGATGGAGGAATTGACATGTGCCTTGCATGTGGAGAGAGAAAGTCATCATAAGTGTGTTATTACCTCCATACCATTTTCATCAATTTTTATTCAATTTTTATTCTTAAATTAATCTCCACCATCCAAATTTAAGATCAATGGATTAAATTCCTTCTCACCCTTCTCATTTTTGTTGTCCTTTGTATTTTAACTTTACCCTCAAATAAAAACAATTGTTTTATGAGAAGTGTGAGAAGACTTTAAAATAAAGCAAACCACTTAAATAGGAAATTATACCATATAAATAGGAAACTATACGGTTTTTAGAAACTACTAATCTCAACAGCTAGATCCTAGATCCAAGGGTCTAGATCTCTTCTTATGCTTCTCACAAAATTATTGTTTTTTACATTAACCCTACCATATATATATATATATATAGGTAAAGGATGGAATACGAAAATCGATTATCGTACAATAGGTACGCGAGTGTCTGGAGCGTCCATCTTCAATAACCAAATTATACGAGCTGGCCTCCTTCAACCTCTTCTCCCGTCGATTCCGTCCACCTTCACCATCGCCGTTCAACGATTCCGTCCACCATCCACCTTCGCGACCACCATCTTCTTCCGACACAACCGTCGATCGTTGCTCACATGTTAGTTGATTAAATTGCCCAATTGAAATTGAAATTATTGTCAATTAAAATTTGAAATTGGTCCAAATAATCATCAATTTGAAGTTTCAATAAATCAATTTTGAGTTTTTGAAGAAACCCAGTTGCAGACGTTCCATATTTTGTTCATATGGTCGAATCAATGATCAAATTAACAGTCGATTGATGATTGTTTGATGATTATGAGATTATATGAAGTGATTTCAGTGTTCAATTTCATGTTTATATGTGTTTAATTTCTTTTTTTTTGTTAGTTTTAGAAGTTCTGAACAGCCAGAACTTCTTAGAACTTCTAAACAGTCAGAACTTTCTGAACAGCCAGAACTTCTTAGAACTTCTAAACAGTCAGAACTTTCTGAACAGCCAGAACTTCTTAGAACTTCTAAACAGCCAGAACTTCTTAGAACTTCTAAACTTTTTATCAGAACTTCTAAATTTTTTTAAACACCCAGAACTTCTTAGAACTTCTAAACTAAACAACCTGAACTTCTTAGAACGTATTAGAATGTTTAAAGATGTTCATTTGTTTTTGAACACCCAGTGCTTCGTTGAATGTATTAGAACGTTTAAAGATGTTCTTTTTTGGTCAGAACGTTTAAAGGTATTCGGTTATGTTTCAGAACGTTTAAACATAATATTTTGAACCCTAATCAGAGCTCGATTGAGTGTGTTATTTCTGCAATTCCATAATTGATTGATGAATCTAAATGCTTCTACACATCAATTCGATTGATTAAATCATCATTTTGGTGTTTATTTTGGTCAGAACGTTTAAACTTTGAGCATAACGTTTAAACATGAACCCTAATCAGAGTTCAATTAAGTGTGTTAATCTATATTTTCATAATAGATTGATGATTCTAAAGCCTCTTACACATCAATTCGATTGATTAAATCATCAATTTTTGATCAATTTGAAGATTTTTAATGTTCAGTCACGTTCTTTTCAATTTTGGGTTTTGACTTTTGAGATTTCATACTGTAAGCTGTGATTAGAGTTTAGAAATTGGATTAGATTGAGAGACAAGTTCTGAATTTGGATCAGAGTTGATTTGTGATCGACGAATTTTGATCGCGAACTACTGTTGGGTTATTTACGAAATTGCCACCGCGCGTTTTTTAATCAAACGTTCTGGAATGTCGCGTACCTAATGTACGATAAGCCCTTATTATACGTTAACCCACCTCTCTCTCTCTATATATATATATATATATATATATATTTTTTTTTTTAAAAAGAGAACTAAAGAACTAGTAAAGAATTATTTTTAACTATTTAAAAAAAATATATTTTTTTTATTTCCTCCTTCTAATAAGATGATATTGTTACTAAAAAAAACTTGTCGGTGTAGTGCATATGTGCACTAATGCCTATTGCATATATACAATAGTGTTTTATTGCATATAACACAACACTTGTCGGTGTAGTGCATATGTGCACCAATGCCTATTGCATATATACAATAGTGTTTTATTGCATATAATACAACACAATTGCATTATACAATACACATTATTGAATATACGCAAATACAACAATAATAATTGTATGCAATACACACTATTATGAAATACAACACTAATACACATATGCACTATATCGATTTTTATTTTTATTTTTGTATATAATATAACACTATTGCACATATTCAATACAAACAATTGCATATATGCTAATCAACACTATTGCACATATAAAAATACACACTGGTGCACATATGCATTAAGAAAAAGTCGATGTATTGTATATATGCATTACAACGAGTTTTTTTTAAATTCTTTTTTTTATTTTTATATTTTTTGTGGTGAAGAATTGAAAGAAAAAAAATTAAAAATATTTTTCTAAATTAAATTAAAAATACTTTATTATTAGTTCTCTTGTTCTCTCTCTAATGAGGAGTTCTCTCTTGATCCTTTCCCTACATACATATATATATATATATATATATATATATATATATATATATATATATATATAAGAGAGGATTATTTTGAGAACCATTGTGAGTTTTAAGAAATTTAAGAACTCAATTTTGAACCACACATTTAATTAAATGGTATGAAATATGTGGTTGAGATTAAATTTAACTAAAAAATGAAGCAGTGGAGAGAATAAGTAATTTTGATAATTACACAAGTTTAAACGTTACTTACACAAGTGTAAAAAGTTGATTCAGTGTGTAAAAAAATACCGTATTTTTTTTGTATATCACTTACACTTACGTATTACACATGTGTAAAAAAAATTCAAAAAAAAAATTGTTACGTTGAGTTCTTTCGAGTTCTTAAAACTCAAAGTGGTTCTTAAAAGAAATCAATCCTATATATATATATATACATATATATATATATAGGGTGAGGATCCTAACTCCTAAGAGAACTCTTTGAAAATTGAGAACTTAGAGAACCATTTTGGGCAAAAAAAACCATTAAAAAAATATTTAAAAAATCATAAAACGAAAATAAACTAAAATTTTAAAAAAGTAAAAAAAAAAAATTCTTATATTTTATTCTGGTTTCATAAATTTTTTTTCGTATTATAAACATGTGAATAATTTCATTTAATCTCAAGTTACGTAATGTACACATATGTACATTATCATTTATCTTGAATTGTACATATGTATAAAAAACGTGTATAAAATTTAAAAAATAAGTATTAATGTGTATAATTTTGTTAAACAGATATTTTTTTTTCAATTTTTTATTTTTTTATAAATCCGGAATGAAAAATAAATTTTTTTTATTTTTTTACTTTTTTTTTAATTTCGAGTATTTTTTTGTTTTATAATTTTTTTTTATTTTTTTTGTTAAGAAGAGTGTTTGTTGTGGTTTAAAATGGTTCTTAAAATTCTCAATTTCAAAATAGTTCTCAAATGATCCTATTCATACATATATGTATATATATATATATATATATATATATATATATATATATATATATATATATATATTACTATATATAATAAACCAAACAAAGACAAATTAAGTCACTTGATTTTGAGAGTTGTGCAAACACTAATGCATAAAGTACATGTGTAATTAAGGGTAAACTTGTCTTTTAAACAAAATTCACCCAACTTACAAGTTTGCCCCTTCATCTTTAATCATATCTTGTTTTTGGTTTCAACTTTAAACCAACTTCTCATCCACGATTTTTAAACGACAATAAGTTTTTCATACGTTAATAGTTTTGTAAAAATATTGCACCATAAAAAAGAGTATTTTATTCTCTTTAATTTTAGTATAATATTATTATATTTTTTACAATTGAAAAAATTAATATGTTACGTAGAGGTGTTCAATTCCGGTTTTGATTATTTTTAAACGAAAATAAACCATTGAAAATTGAAACCAAACTGTTATTAACGGTCTGGTTCTGGTTTGGTTTAACAGTTTAAGCTTGGATAATAAAATTTGCTTAAAATGATTATTAATTAAATCGTATTATCAATTCCAACTAAGTCAAAATATGATACTTGAAAGGATAAATGAAGTAAAAAAACCGACTGAGTAAATATCCCAACCGTGAAACCAAACCGATTACCAGTTTAAGCGGTTCCAAGGTTTTAAACCGAACCATGAACACTCATAATTGTTACGTGATTAATAGAGTCCACGTTCAAAGACCCGTTGGATTGCGCGGGCAACCGTTTAGTATTATAATGATATGTCTTTTGTTTCCTTATTTTATGGCATTTGTTCTATGAAAGCGTGGCTTGTAATTATGCTAAAGAAAGTTAAATATTAACTCATAAAATAGTAACTTATACTTTCTATTTTATGCATCGTTATATGAAAGAACTAATTTGAAAGTTCATAAATGTTTTCGAAGCTATCGTATATAAGAACCCATCATCTGAATTCTTTAATCAAACAGCATAAAAACAATCTACAAATTCAGAAAGAAGAAAAAAAAGATACAAATACCTGATTTGTTACTTATTATCCCCCATATACACTTATATAAGAGTGAGTATTAGCCATTGCTACATTGGTGGGATGGTAACGTGATTAATGTATATTACATAATGTAAAGGGTTCAATCTATGTGAAATGTGAAGTGTAACATTTTGCAGGTATAAAAAACATGAGTATTAGCTTTGCCGGTTTGTTATCTTATGTCATTTGGTTCTTGTACGTGTTCTTATCCAACTTTTCTCTTATTGTATTTAAACTACCCTAGTGTCGTAGCAAGCAATAAAAGCATCTCCAAAACGGTCGTCCAACAAACCATTCACTTCCTACACCGATCCTAGCTGGAGGAGAGAGAATAGAGATACAGCCTCTCCAATTCTGCAAAGAGTTGCATTGGAGTGACAGGTGAGTTAAAGTGGATGGGGGAAGATGAGAGAAAAGGTGGAGTGGTGTGATGTGGTCTTCCAGCCATCAAACCCACAAAGATGGCATGGGTCATCTATAATATAACTCAATTTTCATTCCAACGTGTTTCTCGATATAAATTATAATGATGAATCTAATGAATGATTTTTCAAACACCTAAATACTACACTCGATCTAATATAGGATTAAACTATTTATCTTCTATTTTGCATCTTAACCTTCTTAACATTTCACTCAAGTGGGAATTGAATGACAGTATTATTTGAGATGATGACAAATAACTATTTTAATATTAAAGAATATTATTTTATAAAATTCATGCTTTTAGACGTTTGATATAAAATTCATATTTTGGAAGATCAAATCAAAATTTAAACCAAGGTCAGTACTTTGTAAGTGTTAAACTTAAATCGGAATATAACGAGTAGCAGTACTTGGATTATATTTTATTCTGATTGTAGTAAGCTACACATTTCTTATTCAATATGTTACGCAAAGTAACACACTTTATTCCTTCTCACTCAATTAGCCTCCACATTAATCATCATGCATCTGACCAAGTTACCGAAGTTTCACCCCATTGACTCTTAGGCACTGCAAGGGCCTTCCAAACGGCTTTAGAGGCGTCTACGATGTCATCTTTGCATCCCCGGTTTGAGTCACACTCGTCTACCACCATAGCATGTACACTTCTACCGCCGTAGTTTATAGTAATAAACTTAAAACACCTTTGTCCATTGTTATACCACCTGCTAGACAATGCTACAATTAACGTGTCATCCGAGTGGTACTGACCGTCACATTCAGATGGCCCGTCACCACTCCCACCCTTCTCAAAGCTATTAATCGTCATCGTCGCATCTGTATTACTAGATTGAGCTTTTGTGCACAATATGCATAAGGTACCTAGTAGAGAAATCAAAATGAGAAATAGAAATGTGTATTGCTTCATTTTCTCTGTATTGTTGATGGTATTTGGTGTGGTGAAATTGATGCATGTGAGGTTTAATATATAGTGCTATTTTTTTTGTCTTGTGGTTAAATGGTTAAATTTCTTAGGGTATGTGTGCAAGTTAGGTGGAAATTACAATGCTAAAATAACAATTTTAGGAATATTAGGTTGTGTTATTACAGTAATCAAACATTAATGCATGTCATAAAAAGAAAAGTTAATTTAATGAATCAGTGTAGGCTAGAGTTTGTTTTCCTATGTAAAAATTCTTATAAACCTATAAAGGTAAGATATTTGTTAATTTAAAAACAAAAATAGAAATTAAGTATAGGCCAAAAAGGTGGTTAATCTTGTTAATAAGGCCTATAATGTACATAAGAACCATATTATTTTTGAAGAAACTGAAATGTTTTAAAGTAAATGAAATTTAATAGAATTAAAACTGATTCTAGTGAAAAATGTAAGTTGCTTGTAAATTTGTTACAAAGAACTTAAATATAAAATGCTGAAATGACAAATTAACCTTTCTTCCTTTACCATTCTCTGTTGTCAATTTCAATTTCATTGAATTAAATGACGAAGTTTGATTTTCAAATATATCATGTTGCATAAATTGGTATATCATATAAATAATCGAAGTTTTATATAATTTACTATAAAACGATTACAATAAAGTGGCAGGCAAATGGGCAACAAGCTGCGCCGCAACCCCCTTTTGAACAGCAAAGCCAATCCTGCTAAAAACGAAGCTTTGAGACCTAGAAGCTGAAGATGTTCCGTGTACGACGCGCTGAATAAAATAAAAAAATAAACTTTTACAAATCATTATCTTAATTAAGAACGTATTACACTGAATAAAATAAAAAAATAAATATATTAATGTATTAGCCAACTATGGTATTATTAACCCAACCTATTCTCACATAAATGTTTTCTCTTTTTCGAACTATAAACTTTTATAAACAACCAGCCCTAACAGAACACCAACACAAAAAACTGCTAGCTACCTCTACAACATGATGTGAGAACAAAATTACACAAATTCGACCAATATATCGATCTACGCTTCTACCTATAGTTAAACCACTGAACGTCAAGCGATTTTATATCACTCATGATATCTTCTACTTTGAACTCTTTCTTTCGAACACCTTTTCATTTCTCGCTTTCCAAATCCTCCAACAAGAAATTAGACAAGAAATTATAATTATCCCATGCAATACATCTTTCTCTACCTCTCCAAACTTGATATTCTTGTGAAGCACTAAACAATCTCTAACCTAGAAACCAAAAATGAGGAGAATCTTGCACCATCGACTAACTAGATCCCAAGAAGCCACCGTTACCCCACAACCCATAGTTAGATGATTCGCCAACTCCACCCCCAACTCACAAAGGGCACAAATATTGTCTGTAACTCTTATGTTCCTTCACTCCAACAGCCTTCGAGTGGGTATTTTTTCCATCTCCGTCCTCTACACATGTATATTGCACTTTGTCGGCCCACTAGCTCCACTTCATAACATATCAATTTCTAGCAATATTATTTGTAATTATCAGATTTTTAACCAAACTGACAAAAAATTTTCATCCTCACCATCTCCTAACCAAACCCATAAGTTAGACCTGTCTCTCCACTAAGACACAATCATTAGCTGAAGACTTTTCTCCCACTCAACCAACTCTTGAACTGATTTAGGCTTCTGATCCAACACCAGGCTAAACTAAAGCTACCACCTGTCTCCAAAATCGGTCCTTCACACCACATCTTTCGTTTTTTTTTCTAGCTTATACAAGTTGGGGCAAGCCTTTTTAAGACTCATGTTTCCAACCTGATTATCGGTCCAAAAACGAAGTCGTTGTCCGTCCCCTAACTTCCCTTGAAACAACTCCGCCATACAGCTCCTTTCCCATTTCAACATGTTAATAGTTTTAGATATATTTAACCATACACCCGAGTTACCTTTCTTTCCCGGAACCACATCCCAATCCTTGAACTGATTGGGAATAGAATCAACAACCTTTTTTCCAAAGCCCATCCTCACTTGTTGTATATCTTCATCCCCACTTAGCCAACATCGCATTGTTAATATCCATGTTCCTCGAAATGCTTAAACCACCCTTTTCTTTAGGCATAGCTGCCCATTGTATTTTTTTCGTTCATTCACCCTCCCTATCTATTCATAATCTTCTCGAGATTCTCAATCACCTTACTCGGTGCCTTAAACAACAATAAATAATAAACCGGTAAACTTTCAAGACATATTATAATTAGAGAAACTCTTTCTCCGGAGTGAGCTTTCCAAACTGCCAGTAATTTCTCAAAAATATCCATTAATTTCTCAAAAATATCCATGATACCATTCCAACTGTAAACTGTATTCATATTTGCTCCCACGAGACTACTTAAGTGAGTGAATTTCATTCTCCCATATTTAAATCCAAGCACCCCCTGCCATTTCATCGATCTCAGCTTCGGACACCAAACTTCCATACAAATTGCCTTTCTAGAAACTTATTTTAGGTCAAAGCAGATACGAAAACACCATTGAATTCTATTCACATTTTCCAGATTTCCTTTAGACCATTCTCCTATAATCAGGGCGTCATCCGATTAGAGGAATGGGACACCATCGGGTCTCTGTTGGAAGTTTGAAATCCTTTCATGTCACACCCCACCCTAAGGCGGAAATACCGGGGCATGAGCTGATTGCTCACAGCTTTTAAGGCACTATCATTTAATAATTAATGATGACAATTTATATTTAATTTAGTTAGATATTCATATAAATAAAATACAAACAAGTACATAAACCATAAGATACAACAAAACAAATTTATATTACTAATGATCTTGATTAAAATTTTTCTAACTTAAATTTTACACTAACCCTTCACCAACTTGCATTCAATTCATACGATAACCTGCATATGCGTATAAAATAGAAATAATTTTGTCAACAACACAAGTTGAGTGAGTAAAACGCCAATTAATTTGAGTTACAATATAATATATAAAGAAAATGCAAACTTTTCCTGTGAAATAACAATTAAGCCATAGCATACAGGTAATAAAGAAAGGGCTAAATCGTTGCATTTGAATCGAGCATCGGTTACCATGTGTTTCGATGAAACCATTTTCATGCGATTGGACGTCGACCACTACGAAGGTCGTATGATCATACTATAATGATAGACCTCTCCGAATGCAGTAAAATAAAGCAAGTAAGCACGTAGAAAGTTAGGCATAAACTGATATACACACAACGATAAGTTGCTAATGTGGATTATAATAATAAGAAAGTACTGTATATACGCATATGTCTCCAAAACATTAAAAACAAGTAAAGAATGGGAGTGAAATACTCACCTTAGCAATTAAGCAAAGCGGGGATAATTCGATATAAACAAAAATCACTAAACGTCACGCTTCACGAGGTAGATCCACGAATAAATCCTAAGTATGAGTAACACTGAATAACTATGGATTAATAGCTGGACCCATAGATTAAAAAAGATTTTAGAGACTGAGCGGGAATCATGAAGTTGACATAATTTATTTAAAGTTTTATCTTAAATAATATGATTTTAATTATATAAAATACTTCAATAAATATTTGTAAAAAACTTATAGTTTATATAAGGAGAGTTGTTTTAAATGTTTATTCTAAACTAAAAATATGTTTAATGTATTTATATATTTTGTTATTATTAATAAATATTTCTTTTAAAATTAACATTGTCAATAATAGATAATAAATAATAACATTTATATAAAATATGATCTTTCATAAAATACTTGTAACTATATTTTAATATGTTAATTAGCAGTATTATATTAAATATATATTTTAGATTAAAACTCCTTTTTAAATATTAATACATTTATAAATTTTTAATAATTTGTTTCATATTCACACACACACATATGTGTGGTTTTATCAAGATTCGGACACGTGACCAATAAATATGTCGGCTTTAAGAAAATACAAATTAATTACTAATTTTATACTATTACAATATTAAGTAATGATTTTATATGATAGCTTAACAAATAACAAAAAAAATTACCAAAAATATATGGGGCTGGGGGTTTGAACTCGCGCCCCCCAGCGGCTCAGTCTTCCAACTGGGCTATGGCGTTAGATGGTTATAACTTGAATGCAAATTATAATAAACATACAGTCAAACGAACAGTTTAGCACATGAACCCTAAAATTGTAAATTGGCCAAAACATTAATCGTTTGGTCAATTGACCTTGGGGCTTTTGTTACTGCAATCAAGACGAATACAAAGATATATATAATTACCCAATAAGATGTTGAATGGATGTTTAATTGCTTATGACAACCAACGGCCAAGGAGTGATTAAGAACACGATACAAATAGCAACTATAATATAATTAGATATGGGGCTATAGTAGGCCCTGGATGATGCAGGAGGGTTTAATTAAGTTTTAAAGATTGTTAGATGGTATTATCATAAAATAAATGGGATAAGTCAGTTTGTTAAAACAATCAATTCGTATAGTATAGATCCTAGTTTTCTAATCCGATGCGTCGGTGTGGCCGAATTAAGTATATGAATCATATGAACGATTCAATTCTAAGTTAAATGCAAGGATTTAGGCTCAATCAATATAAACGGGTCTCTGGATAGTTATCTGGATACGTGCATAGGTTTGGGGAAAACGGGTTAGATGTGTTAAGAATAATATAATACATGAGATATTGCAAATGGGTCCTTAGACTATGGAGTTGGATACAAAATAGGGTTAAAGTGTTGTTTAGGGTTAATAATGTATATATTCCCGATCATAAAAACGGGTCGGGTCATTATTAATAAAATAATAAATTAAAATCCAAGTTGTTACATTCAGAATCTCTTCCTCCACCGCATTACCATATCTGAGAACGCCTCCATCACTATTGAATACAGAAATGAGATATTGGGTCTCTTGTCTCATCCCTTTAAAGTATTGACACTCCAAAAGCAAACCACTTAATAACACCGAAGATCTAGCCGAGGAAAAAATTCCAAGAATCCACTCACACAAAAACGGAGGATACCCTATTTGATCGATAACTGAAATAAAAAAGTTCTAGTTGACACTGTCATACGCTTTCTTGAATTTTGCTTTTAAAAAGAATGCTCTATAACTAGATTTATTGGCCCAAGCAAACAATTCATTCATTATCACAGGCCCGTCAAGAATAACCTTGTCACTTAGAAAAGTTGATAGAGTAAAAAATAACCGACCCTAACAGCTTTTTTAATCAACTAGCCAGGACCACCTTTTTTTTATCATGGTTCTTGTTATTGTCTAAATATGGGTTTAGGGTATGTATTTAATATTTATCAAAGTAGAGCATTATATTCGTTCTCTATGCCTTTGGGGGTATTTTAATCATTTAATTCAGTTTTCTAGTTTTTATGGAGTTTTCTCTTGGATAAGTAGCAACTTTTATAAGTAACAAATATTTCAACTACTTAGATGGCCAGGAAGAAACAAACACTGACTAATGATTGCTAATATGCATTTGTATTTATATGAATAAACAGCTATAGATTCTGATCATGTTAACATTTTAGTATACGACAACAAAAAAAAACATTCTAAGTAAAATAACATAACGTTGAGTCATTATAAATTAACTAACTTAAGTCAATTAACTGCTTTTAAGTAAATGAATAATATATCCTTTATTATTTAATATGTTATAGTCTTTGTCAAGTAGGATTGATTTGTTCTTGTTTTTGTCCCCAATAGATTTTAACCAAATCTTCGTTAGTTGCAACAAACATGAGATTATAATGATTTGTCTTTCTTCTTGTTATTTAATGGTCTAGTCAAGTGTTGCGTGGGCGTGGGCGTGGGCGTGTGGCGTATGTTCACAGAAAAGAAAAAAAAATAATAAATCCTGAAATGTATATCAAATGTTACATTTACATTTTGTTTTATGCTTAGCATTCTCTCCCTCCCTCTCTCTCTCTCTCTCTCTCTCTCTATATATATATATATATATATATATATATACATATATATATATATATATATACAGATTATATTTATATATATTTATGTGCATTTTAATTTTAAAAAATGAGAATGTAATAAACAATACCAACTACAATACTAATATACATAAACAATGATTTATAATAACAAAGAAAAAACCTAAAAATTACAACAAAATAATCAAAATCAAGAACAAAATAATACCAGCAAGCACTTATAACAGCAAAAGAAAAAATCTAATAATAACAACAAAATATAAATCAACAAATACTTATAGCGTCTCATTATCGAAAATTAGCAAATACGAACAAAAATAACAGCAAACACCTATAAAGACGTAACATCCCAAAATTTCTAAAATAGTATTTAATATATTAATTATGTCGGGTGATATAATTGAGTTAGGGAAATAATAAAGATGCAAGGTTAAGTAGACTAATTAAATGGAATAAGTATGGACCAAAAAGGAAAGATGGACCTTAGGTCCATGAGCTTAAGGGAGTATAAATACCCCTTAAACCCTAATCCTTTCCATTTTTATCTCTACATCATAGCCTGCACGTTGAAAAACACACACTAACACTCTCCGATATCCCGAGCCAAGATCCGAAGGTGAAATCCGAGCTTGTTGGTGTTGGAACATCGTGACAAACCAAACCAACATTAAGACTAGACCGTGTCCGTAGAATCGACTCGTTTAAGGTACGTTTAAAATGAGAAATTGTTCAATTGGGTTCGGATTTGTTTGGGAAATCTTAGATCTATATGAGAATGATAAAAACGAATCCAACACAACAAGTTAACTTGAAATTCGTTACAATAGATAGGTTAATCGAGGGTAAATGAGCCGTAGATGTATATGTATAAATCACACCATGTAAAACGAAATAATTGGAAGATTGATGGATTGGGGTTTGTTGGAGTTGGGAATACGATTTCATTGATACCTAAATCGTGTTGTTTCGTTAAGAAACGAAGGTTTATTGCGGATCTGGTGTGAGTTGACTATATGATGTTCTTGACAATTTTGACTTTGACCCCTTGAGTCAAAGACCTGGATAAGACAGATGCTTATGCCCATTCGTTAAGTTCAGATAACGAATCAAGTTATTCGTTATTCACCAATTCGTTATTTTCAGATAATGAATCAAGTGATTCGTTACTCACCCATTCATTGTGTTCAGATGACGAATTAGGCTATGCTAAGATAACGAATTAGCTCACCCAGTTCGTTATGTTAAGATAACAAATCAAGTGATTCGTTACTCACCCAATTCACTATGTAAATATAATGAACCAGACGATGACGAATGGAAGAAGATCACATAACGAATCAGCTAATCTGAGATAACGAATTGAATTAATGAATCAGGACAACAAATAATGAATCAGGATAACGAATCAGATCATGTGCAGATAACGAATTAGGCTGTGTTCTGATAACGAATTAGACTTAATTCGTTATAGCGAGTGAGATGGCGAACTAGATGATAATTTAAAGTCCTAATGAAAAATGTGTTAAGACAGTTAATGTAAACACAAAAATTTTCAAGTTGACCTGTCAGCTCGACTCCAGCCAGGGACTCTGCCCCTTGGACCCTACTAGGGGTTGCCGCCCATAGAACCCCGCTGCCAGGGGCGCTGCCCCCGGACCCCCGTTCGTTGAGGGTTATAAATGAACTAGAAATACGATATGGGTAGTGATAGTTAATTGATACGTTTAATTGTTATACAGTTAGTCGTGCATAGCTAAAGAAAGGAATAACGATAAACAGAGAATTTAACATGATTCAGGTGAGTTTCTAGCCCCACTTCCTTGTTATATTTTCGGGGCTGTGTGCATACTCGATGTAATTAGTTAATACACTTACCACATATGATATATGTGATAGATATGAATGATTGCTTGTCGGTACGTGAACGATCCTCCGGATATTGCACGTATCCCCAGGGAAGGTAAGTATTAGAAGATTAATGTGAAGGACACCTAGTGTGTCTATATGTTATATTGTAGATTGCTACGTTATATATATATATTTATTGTACGTGTAGTACGTGAAAGCAGGTGTATGTACGATATGCGGGCTCTACGTCCAACATAGTAAATTAGGATGGCAAATGCCTCCCTCTAACTTCTATTGGGCATAGACGTGGCATGTGATGATGTAGTTAAGGACTGTGAGCCTTATACGTGTCATAGGTGATTGATGTAAACGGGATAAGGACTGTGGGCCTTATACGGGTTATAGGTGATATATGTAAACGTAGATAAGGACAGCGGACCTTATACGTACTTTATATAGGAACCAACATAGGAAAGGACCGTGGACCTAATACGTGCGGTAATAGTATTGTGGTAGCATAGGGGAGGACTGCGGACCTCATACGTGCTATGAACTAGGTTGCAACATAGGGAAGGACTGCGGACCTTGTACGTGTTGTGAATATAGGATGGTATATGGAAGGACTGCGGACCTTGCACGTACCATAAATGGTGAACATAGGTAAGGACTGCGGACCTTTTACGTGTTCACGACCTTGAGTATAGGTATAGACAGCGGACTATGAACATACTCTTGGTAGACAGAGGTAAGTAATAGTATATATGCATGAATGTATGCTTTAAAGGAAACTGGTTAAGTATGAATATGTATCTTCGGATATGTATGTATCTATGATATGTGTATGTATTGTATGTCGCCTGATTAACTAGAACTCACTCAGCATCGCTGACTTTTAGTATGCACGCAGGTGAGTAGAATGAGACAGCTAGCTTGAGCGGGCATATAGTGGGCGAATAAGAGACTGACATCCGAAGACTCAAGATGTTTTAAAGTTAATTGTCATTTATTTTGAAAGACAAGAATGTTTAATTAAGACAAATTATGAATTATTATGTAATGTTTTATGAAAGGTTTATATTCTGCGAAAGTTTTATTTAACTATGATGTTTAGAACCGTGCTTATGAGTAAATCCAACGTCCATGGTGGGGCACCGGGAACGGGGCCTTACAAAAGATAAACCTAATGATAACAACAAATTGCTCTCACTGTTTTAATGTTAAGAATATAATTTATTTGATCATATTTCATATATATATATATATATATATAGGGTGAGGTTAAAATAAAAAGTAAAGTGTGTCTAGGAAGTGTAGGAAGAGATCTGGAGCGTTGGATCTGATGATCCAATGGTTGTGGTTCGTTGTTGTGTTTTTCTTAGGTGTGTTCTATTTTAGTACTTGTTTTATAACGCTGCAGAGACAATATCGTCTAGTGTTATATATATATGTAGGATTGATTTCTTCTGAGAACCACTTTGAGTTTTAAGAACTCGAAAGAACTCAACGTAACAATTTTTTTTTTCGAATTTTTTTACACATGTGTAATACGTAAGTGTAAGTGATGCACAAAAAATTACGGTATTTTTTTACACACCGAATCGACTTTTTACACATGTGTAACTGACGTTTAAACTTGTGTAATTATCAAAAACACTTATTCTCTCTCCTGCTTCATTTTTAATCAAATTTAATCTCAGCCACATATTTCATATCATTTAATTAAATGTGTGGTTCAAAATTGAGTTCTTAAAGTTCTTAAAACTCACCATGGTTCTCAAAATAACCCTCCCCTATATATATATATATATAGGATCAGGATCATGAGAGAACCTTTTTGAAATTGAGAACTATGAGAACCATTTTGGACCTCAAAAAACTAAAAAATAAAATAAAAACACAAAAATCAAAAAAGTAAAAAAAACCAAAATTCTTATTTTATCATCCCGGTTTCATAAAAAAAACCTCGGTTTAGCTAAATTATATACACATATGTATAATATATACATATATGTACATTTACATGTTTTTTTTGTACACATGTGTATAATTTAAGATAAATGATACTGTACATATGTGCATATGACGTAACTAAAGATTATATAAAATTATACATATGTGTATAATACGACGCTTTTTTTAAAAAAAAAATTATTATTTTTATTTTTTTAATGAAACCGGAATGTAATATAAGAATTATGGTTTTTTTTACTTTTTTTAAATTTTTATTATTTTTTATTTTATGATTTTTTTAAGTATTTTTTCTTAAGGTGTTTTTAGTGGTCCAAAATGGTTCTCAAAGTTCTCAATTTTCAAATGGTTCTCTTAGGATCCTTACCATATATATATATATATATATATTAAGCCAATAAAAACATATTTAAAATAATATTTAAAAAAATCATAAAACTCAAAATAACAAAAATTTTAAAAAGGTAAAAAAACCAAAATTCTTATATTTCATTCAGGTTTCATAAAAAAAACACTTCGTATTATACATATGTGTATAATTTTATTTAATATCTAGTTACGTAATGACACATATGTGCATTATCATTTACCTTAAATTATACATAAGTAAATAAAAAAATCATGTATAAATTTAAAAAAATAAGTATTATACATATGTGTATAATTTTGTTAAACCGAATTCTTTTTTCAAATTTTTTTATTTTTTGTTAAAAAGAGTGTTTTTTGTGGTATAAAATGGATCTCAAAGTTCTCAATTTCAAAATAGTTATCACATGATCATAATCCTATATATATATATATATATATATATATAATGTAAGACCCTGTTCCATGTGCCCTACATTGGCATTGGATTCACTCATAAACACAATTCTAAATATCATAGTTAATTTAAACTTTCGTGGAAATAAATAAAGTCAACCATTCGTTATAAAACATTAAAACTTGTCTTTAAAACATAACTTAAAATATATTATTTAAACATCATAACAAATCTTCTTTGGATGCCAGTCTCTTCAAATCATGCCATGTGTCTCCCTTCGGCCAGCTGCTTTAATCTATTCATCTGCGTGAATACTAAAAGTCAGCTACGCTGAGTGAGTTCTAGTTAATCAGGTAACATACAATACATTCACATACTTATACATACGCATCCGAAGATACATATTATATAACATGCTTATCTTTCTTTTGTACATACATAAGTGTATACCTTCCTTCTTTCTTTCTTTCATACTTTTATATATAATCTTACTTTGCATACTTATACGTTTTAAAGAGCATTACGCCATGCTTCCTCGAGTATTGTTGGGGCTCAGTCCCCTTTCTTCCTCGGATATTATTAGGGTCCAGTCCCTCCTTCATCGAGTATTATTAGGACTCGGTCCCTTTCTGCCTCAGATATTATTAGGGTCCGGTCCCTTCTTCCTCGAGTATTATTATGGCTCGGTCCTTTCATCTGTACTACCTTACCATACCTTTCTTTTATATTTATTTATATACTTTCATACATAACATGTATATATCATTCATGAATCATATATATAAAACAATCTCATCTCCTAACTATCACCTTTCAGGTGATACGTGAAATATCCGATAATCGTTCATGTACTGATAAACATTAATTCATAACATCAATAACTTTCCCATTAATCATACAAGGCATAAACTTACCATTTAAGGTAAGTGTATTAACTAATCACATCGAGTATGCACACAACCCCGAAAATATAACAAGGAAAGAGGGCTAGAAACTCACCCGGGTCTGATTCCTTCCAGAGTTAATGGTAACTCCTTTCGTTAACTGGGCGCTAACTATATAACAAATACATGTATCAATTAACAGCCCTATGCATATCATATGTATAGGTTATAGTAACCCCTAGCTACGGGGGTCCGGGGGCAGCGACCCTGGCAGGGAGGCTCTAGGGGCGGCAGCCCCTAGCCGGGTCCAAGGGGCAGAGCCCCTGGCTGGGGTTAATCAAATTGAATCTTCATTTTAAACGTTACCTTTCATTATTAGTTCTTTACTTATTCTTATCTTAATCATAATATAAGTCCATATATATCGTTTAAGCATGTATACGCCGTTTATTCTTTCGTTTATTTGGAAAATCATCTTGACCTGTATAAGTTTCTGGGCGTATAATCCAACCCCATCGTATAAGTTTACTCACGTATAAGTTTATTAAAGTATAAGTACCTCCGTATAACTTAAACACCCGTATAAGTTATACACTATATAACTTATGCACTGCGTATAAGTTATACGCATAAGTGACTTATCACTTCTAGCATACTTATACGCTGCACCATACTTATGTGCTGATCATACATATACGTTGAACAATCATACTGTAACATCACAAAAATTTAAGATCAAAATTACCAAGTATTTAAAGTAGAAGGACCAATTTTGAAAATACGTTTTCCTGACCCATCGCGATACGCGATAGATCAGAAGATAACCTCTTGAGTAATACTACGGGTTTGTCACAAAACCCAAGAAAAGAAGGGTATGGCGATACGCAATACCCAAAAGTTCACTCGTCATCGCGTATTGCGATGAGGAGGCCTTATAGCGGTGACACATACCCCGCCACGTCTCCCCACATGGCATCGCGTGTCCAGCCACGTGGCACACGTGGCAGGCCTACTTCTTACGCGACAAGCCTAGTCGGGATACGCGATGACTTCAAAATAGATCCATCACGTATCGCGATCTAATAATATAAAATTAAAGGATCCGTTAACCCATCGCTATACGCGATGAATCCTTGGCAAGACCCATCGCGTATCGCGATGGGTCAGTTCGATCAGCCCTATAAATAGGGCCATCAGCCCTCATTTCATACACAAACCCAAGTTATATCTCACTCTCTCACTAGAAATCTCCACTACCTCGTAAACAGTGTCCCGACGTGCCTCATAATTCGTGCCCAAAACCAACGTTACCTCGGAGTACGTGCCACAAACCGACGACGTTTCCTCGAAGTATGTGCCACCCCTAGACGACCCCGACACCTCGCCTCGAAGTTCGTGTCGACGAAGATCGACGACCGACGTGCCTCAATTTACGTGAAAGAAAGTGTTGATCAAGATTATTGGGAAACGTGCAAGCGTTGAGGTGCTACCCGAGAGTCTTGGAATTATAAGCCAACCAATGTAGGGGTAATGCCCGAATAAAATATTAATATAATATAAAAAAGGCTTAGACCATAGTCGAGGGTATACTCGATACCTCGAGAATATACAAAAGAATAACTAACATAGAAAATACAAATAAGAAATATGAATGGGAAGTAATTCTTTGTTATTAATATTACTTAAGTTTATTATTTAAATAATATGTAAGGAAATAAAGTATACGTTTCTTCGAGAAGAATAAACGTAGTGTTTAGAAAAGTAAAACAAGTAAAACTAAAAGTTTGAAACTTGTTAAATAAAGAAAAGACATTTTGAACTAAAGGTTCAAATAAAAAATATAATCGAGGTAAAGATTATACACAAACGGACTAAAGGTTTGAAGATAGATTATTTCTCTAGTAATAACAAAAGGTTATACTCGTACTATAGGTCCAAGATAGCTAAAGAAAGACTAATCGATCAATGAAGTGAAGCTGATCCTTTCAAGGTGAATATGACCCACACTTTTGTAACTTGTTTAATTGAGTGAATTAAATTGATTACATGAGATTACGTATCTCTAAAACATTATGAACAAAAAGTAATCGCTGGCCCTCAGGCAGTCGTGTACGTTTGTTTGGATCCTTACATATGTGGTTAGACGGTGGGCACACCGGGCCACACCTGGTTATATGCCTCCGCCACGATGGGCCGGACCTAATTTATGTCCGAGAGAGGGTAATCATGTGTATACTGATGGTAGCTAAGTAATCTTGAACGTTGTGGTGTTTGCCACGATGGGCCGAGACCTAAGTTATGTCTCGAGGGGTAATTGAGTAAATAAAATATTTTTGCGTCAGCTTATTTACCAGTATGTGTTGCTGACGTATTTTCAAACTGTTTTACATGTAATGAACGATAGGCGATTGAATAATCGAAGCCTTCAATAGACGATCTGATGGCTCAAATAATTTTGTTTAATATTAAACTTACATGGTGGTTTTGTATAAACAAGTAATCTTTTGTAAACGTTAAACATGTATTTTATAATCCTGTGTTTTGATATGTAAATATTAAATTTTAAATCCACGCAAATTTTTTCGCATTAATCCGTAACTCTGATTTATTTACAAAAATGGTACCAACTTATGGTCACACGCCCAGGCCCTAAGATGGGGTGTGACAGGTTGGTACTAGAGCCATCGATCTTAGAGAATTATGTATTAATTAATAATACCTAAGCTTCGATCCAAGTGATTAAGTATTATTATTATTATTGTTATTATTATTATTATTATTATTATGTGTTTATATAATTATGGATAAGATAAGATGGTAACCCTTTCTATTCCTCCTCAATCTAAACCACCCATAATTGTCATTCAAGAAAGTGATAGAAGGTTTTATGCGCGACGCAAGAAGAACCGGATGCCCCAAACAAATTCCAAAAGACAACAGAGTGAAGACTACTATGAAGACTTCTTTAACCAAGATCATCCGATTGACCGACCCATCCCGGTTTATTTTCCCGGCACTGAACAACTTCCGATCAATCTACCAAGCAGTCCACCAATACAGGAGTACCATCCCACAAATATCCCAAATTATCACCCATCAAACATCCAGGAGTATCATCCATCCGACATCCCGATGTATCATCCGTCCAATATCCTGACGTACCATCCGTGCCAACAAAAAAATCAAAGTTGAACATGAATCCGACTCTTCCGATTGGATGCAATGCCATTCCGATCAAAGATGATGGTATACTGGAACATTTGCTCACAATCCCACCGATTCTCACGCCAACTCCTATAATGGACCTTCTCAAAGACCAAATATGAGAGTCATTCAACCGTACGAAAGATATCACCTGGACCCTTTAGTGACTAATACAACAAAGGCCATAGAAGAAGAGGAAGACCCCGAATAAGAGAAAGATCCAGATGAGGAAATCTCTGAAGCAGTAACCACTCCAAGAGAGAAACCATTAATAAACTCCAAAGTGTGACTGCCCACATGATAAAGTATGTATGCATCCATTCTTCCACATGGATCCATGCTATGATCCCAAAGATCCTTGTGTACAAGTACTCAAGGGATCCAGATCAGGTTTCCACCATATTTCCCACCTTTTCAAGGAAGAACCCCTTCAATCTCGGAGCAAGCAAACGAGATCCGTCAACAAGAAGTAGCAGCTGAAGCCTTCTTTAATCATCCATTTGAAGCAACCTCGTCGCCGTATCCGAATAATCACTATGACATTGTGAAGATGGGGAACCGTAACCCACCGCCACAATATGGATACCCAAACATAATGTCGCAATCCCAAGAGGAACATCTTGATCGAGCACTGCATGAGACTTACGAGTTGAGGAAAAAGGTTGCTGAAGAAGGAAGTAAGAAAAAGAAGATGGGAGACAAACTTCTTCACAAGTGTAATAAGATGAAGAAGATGGTCAAGAAGTTTATGAAAGACTAGGAACTCCTACGACGTTGTCAAGAAAATGTATATGTAGTTTGTATTATAATAATGTGTGAACAATAAGAACGATGATCGTTCTAGTAATGATAGGGATATATATATATGTGTGTGTGTGTGTGTGTGTGTGTGAGATGTAATGATATATATATATATATAAATGAATAAAAGTACGTTTTAAGAAAAGAATGTAATTATTTCAGAATGTCGAATCAAAGATCTCACAATGCGGAAGCTTCTCAAAAAGGAGAAGATAACTGTGCCCAAAATGAACAGGCTCAACAACTACCTGAGCGCACTATATGAAACAAATACAAGAGATGATAACAAAAGCCATGAGTGCTGAATCACATCTTAGAACTGAATCTAGGCAAACTTATCATAACTATCATTCTCGAAAGTTCGTAAAATCTAGGTCACGCCCTAACCCGTCTCTTCACGAGGAGAGCGTGAACGAATCGAATGCTGCGGGTGAATTTAATCGAAAGTTCAAGAATCTCAAAATCGAGGGCTACTCATTTAAAGATATTAAAAAATTCGGTCCAAAAGAATTTTATGGCGACAAGGGAGCCATTACAACGCTAAGGTGGCTGGAGGAGATGGAGTCGATAGTGATCATCAGCAAGTGTGCCGAGCAAGAAAAGATCCAGTATACGGCACAAATGTTTAAAGGAGAAGCTTTAGAGTGGTCGAACACTATCATCATGAGCAAGGGAAGACAAACGTTGTATCAATTAATGTGGGAATAATTCAAGGAATTGGTGCTGGAAAAATTTTGTCCAATGCACGAGACCGATCAATCCAATCTAGGTTCCTTAATCACAAGGTAATTGAAACTAATCTTCGTGAGTGCAACACCAAATTCCATGAGTACTGTAGACTCGTACCCTAGCTGGTAACTCTAGAATCCAGCAAAGTAACTCGATATATATGGGAACTTCCGTGAGAAATTCGCGACATGGTGAGACATCAGTTACCCTAAACCGCTGACTCCGCCATGGAACTAGCTGGTTACTTGATGAACGGGTTAATCCATAACAAGGAGGAGGATAAGAAGATAGTGACATCAAGTGACCATAAGAAGGGTGGAAGCGCTCGATTCAAGGGCAAGGGTGTAGAGCAACGAAAAGCTGGATCCACTTCCAAGTACATTCAATACAAAATCTGTAAGAATTATCACAAAGGCCTATGCCACTTTGCTCCGTCTGCAACTGTCTGTAACTCATGTCACAAACCCGGTCACGCAACGGCCGACTGTTGAAAAAAGACGATGACTTGCTATAACTGCTAAGAAATGGGAAACCTTAGCTTCGATTGCCCCAAGAACAAACCCGGTGCTAGAGTAGCGGGTGGTAGTGGACAAAAGAATGAGCCAAAGAAACGCAATGCAAGAGTCTTCGTTCTTGACACCAAGAAAGCGGCCGACATGCCGGAAACTATCACCGGCACGTTCTTAGTCAACGACACATATGCTAGCGTTCTATTTGATTCAAGTGCAAATTTATGTTTTATAGATTATAACTTTTGTAGTCTATTAAACGAACCTTTAAAAAAATTAAATAAAATTCTAAGCGTCGAGATCGCTAGTGGCGAAATCGTTAAAATCTCCGAAGCCTTAGAAAACGGAAAAATCTTGTTAGCTGGTTACGCTTTACCCATTCATTTGTTACCCATGACTCTTTCTGGTTTTGATATAGTATTTGGTATAGACTGGTTATCCAATAATCATGCTCGTATCATCTACAATAGCAAAACCATAGAACTTCGAGCCCTTGATAAACGAACCATTCGAATTGAAGGGGACAAAGACGTTGGCCTAGTTAGCATAATCTCCATGATTAGGGCTAAAAATGTTTAAATCATGGATACATAGCATTAATGGCCTGCGTCACCGAAGAATCCAAACCAAAGGAGATAAAGGACATGCCTATTATCTCTGAATTTTCTGATATCTTTCCCGACGACTTGCCAGGAATTCCTCCCGATCGAGAAGTCGAGTTTAGAATAGATCTCATGCCTGGAACCGCTCCAATCGCCAAAGCTCCGTATCAATTGGCTCCAACCGAAATTAAAGAAATAAAGAAAAAATTAGACAAGCTGCTCGAGAAAGGATTCATCCGCCCAATTTCATCATCGTAAGGAGCGCCAATTCTCTTTGTCAAGAAAAAGGATTGATTAATGCGAATGTGTATCGACTACCGAGCCTAAACAAAGTGACCATCAAAAACCGATACCCATTACCCCGAATCGACGATCTGTTCGATCAGCTGCAAGGAGCAAGCCATTTCTCTAAGATACATCTGCATTTCGTCCATCACCAATTGAAAGTCCAATCCGAAGATATCTCGAAAACCGCATTCCGAACAAGGTATGGACATTATGAGTTCATGGTTATGCCATTTGGTCTCACCAATGCCCCAGCCGCGTTCATGGATATGATGAACAAAATATGTAAACCTTACTTAGATAAATTTGCTATCATGTTCATTGACGACATACTTATTTATTCTAAGTCAAAGGAAGATCATGAAACACATCTCGAAATCCTGCTTGAATTACTTAGAAACGAAAAGTTGTACGCCAAATTCTCAAAATGTGAATTTTGGCTTCATGAAGTACAATTTCTCGGTCACATCATAAACGTGAATGGAATTCAAGTAGATCCCACAAAGATTGAAGCCATCTCAAAATGGGAGATTCCAAAATCGCCAACCGAGATCCGAAGTTTCTTAGGTTTGACCGGCTACTATCGAAGATTCGATGAAAACGTATTTTGAATAGTCGTTCCTCTAACCTCGTTAACCCATAAGAATATTAAATAAGAATAGGGAACCAAGCAACAAGAAGCGTTCGATATGCTTAAACAAAAACTCACCAATGCACCTATACCGGCCTTGCTAGAAGGTACTGAGGATTTTGTTGTCTTTAGTGATGCATCCCATTCTGGTTTACGATGTGTACTAATGCAATGAAAGAAAGTAATCGCTTACGCCTCTCGACAACTTAATGTACACAAGAAAAATTACACAAATCACGATCTAGAGTTAGGCGCCATAATCTTTTCTTTAAAGTTATGGAGGCACCATCTATATGGAGTCAAATTCATCGTGTATACCGAACACAAAAGTTTAAAACACATATTCGAACAAAAAGAACTAAATATGAGACAACGAAGATAGATGAAACATTGAATGATTACGACTGTGAAATCGTTTATGACGAAGGTAAAGCCAACGTTGTGGCTGACACCTTAAGTCGTAAGGAATATGAGAAACCAAAAAGAGTGCGGGCATTACAAATAGAACTCCAAATATATCTAGTCGAGCACATCAAGTTATCCCAACTCAAAGCGATCAAAGAAAATAAGATATACGACGAAAAACATAATGACACCATTGACTCATTAGTCAAAGGTGACGATAATATACTTTGACTTGGAAACATGATCTGGGTACCAATCGTTGAAGAATTACGAGAAAAGATCATGAGTGAAGCTCACAAGTCCAAATACATGATGCACCCCAGTAGTGACAAAATGTATCAAAACCTTAAGCCAAACTACTGATGGAATGGAATAAAAAGGATATCGCTTTGCATGTTGCAAAATGTTTGACGTGTTTGAAAGTCAAGGCTGAACATCAAAATCCCTCGGGATTGCTTCAGCAACCAGAACTTCCCGTTTGGAAATAGGAAATGATAACTATGGACTTCATTATGAAACTCTCAAAAACCACTCGTCAACATAATGCGATCTGGGCTATAGTTGATAGGTTAACAAAATCCACACATTTTATACCTATCAACGAAACCTATACCATGGATAGATTAGCATGAATCTATGTAAAAAACATCGTTGCATTGCATGGAGTGCCTTTGTCTATCATCTCTGATCGAGACAGTCGCTTTACGTCTCATTTCTGAAAAAGTTTCCAACAAGCGTTAGGAACCCAATTAAACCTTAGCCACTACCTATCATCCCCAAACCAATGGGCAAAGCGAAAGACAACTCGAAGTCTTGAAGATATGCTCCGCGCTTGTGTAATTAACTTAGGTGGAAGTTGGGACGACCATTTTCCGCTAATGGAATTTTCATATAACAATACTTATCACACAAGTATTCAAGCTGCACTGTTCGAAGCGTTATACGGCCGAGAACGCCGGTATGTTGGTCTGAAACTGGGGACAATCAATTATCTGTACCCGAGATAGTCCAAGAAACCACCGATAACGTTTTGCAAATTCGAAAACGACTTAAGACGGTGCGAGACCGACAAATGGGTTACACCGATATCCGTCGTAAGCCGTTGGAATTCAATGTAGGTGATATAGTTTTATTGAAAGTTTCGCCCTGTAAAGGTGTTGTTCGCTTCGGCGAGAAAGGAAAGTTAAGTCCACCCTATGTTGGACCATTTGAAGGACTCGAACAAATCGATACTGTCGCTTATCGTCTGTGACTATCCGAAGAAATGAAAGGGATACACGACGTATTCCATTTCTCTAATCTGCGAAAATGTCTAACCGACGAATCCTTAACAATGCTCTTAAAAGATGTTGAAACAAATGAAAACCTCAAATTCGTAGAACAACCCTTACAAATTGAAGACTTTAAAACAAAGAAACTTAAGCGGCGTAATCTAAAAATGATCAAAGTAATGTGGGACTCTCAAAGAGGCCCCGATTACACTTGGGAGTTAGAATCCGAAATGAAGAAAAAGTACCCCCACTTATTCTAGAAAGCGAATCTCGTGGACGAGATTCATTCCAAGGTGGGAAGGATGTAACATCACGAAAATTTTGGATCAAAATTACCAAGTATTTAAAATAAAAGGAGCAATTTTGAAAAATTGTTTTTCTGACCCTTCGCGATACGCGATGGATTAGAAGATAACCCATCGCGTAACGCGACGAGTTTTTCACAAAACCCAAGAAAAGAAGGGTATGGCGATACGCGATAACCAAAAGTTCACTCGTCATCATGTATCGCGATGATGAGGCTAGACAACGGTGACATGTGCCCTGCCACGTGTCCCCATGTGGCACCGCGTGTCCAGCCATGTGGCACACGTGGCAGGCCTACTTCTTACCCGACAAACATAGTCGCGATACGCGATGACCTCCAAATAGGTCCATCGCGTATAGCGATCTAATAAAACATAATTAAAGGATCCGTTAACTCATCGCTATACGCGATGGTTCCTTGGCATGACCCATCACGATACGCGATGGGTCAGCACGATCAGCCCTATAAATAGGGTCATCAGCCCTCATTTCATACACACACTCAAGTTTTATCTCACTAGAAATCTCTCACTACCTCGTTAACCATGTCCCGACGTGCCTCGTAATCCGTGCCCAAAACCGACGTTACCTCGAAGTACGTGCCACAAACCGATGACGTTTCCTCGAAGTACCTGCCACCCTTAGACGAACCGACACCTCGCCTCGAAGTGCGTGCCGACGAAGATCGACGAACGACGTGCCTCGATTTACGTGAAAGAAAGTGTTGATCAAGATTATTGGGAAACGTGCAAGCGTTGAGGTGGTGCCCGAGAGTCTTGGAATTTAAGCCAACCAATGTAGATGATTGCTCTAGTAATAACAAAAGGTTATACTCATACTATAGGTCCGAGATAGCTAAAGAAAGACTAATCGATCGGTGAAGTGAAGCTGATCCTTTCAAGGTGAATACGCCCCACAGTTTTATAAGTCGTTTAATGAGTCAATTAAATTGGTTACTTGAGATTACGTATCTCTAAAACATTATAAGCAAAACGTAATTGCAGGCCCTCAGGCTGTCGTGTACGTTTGTTTGGATCCTTACATATGTGGTTAGACGGTGGGCACACCGCGCCACACCTGGTTATATGCCTCCGCCACGATGGGCCGGACCTAAGTTATGTTCGAGAGAGGGTAATCATATGTATACTGATGGTAGCTAAGTAATCTCGAACTTTGTGGTGTTTGCTCAGCGGTTTCGACTAGAGCTTAAGTTTATAATTATGTTTTAAGTTTTAACTTGATTATTCCTAAGCCACGATGGGCCGAGACCTAAGTTATGTCTCGATGGGTAATTAAGTAAATAAAATTTGCGTCAGCTTATTCACCAGCATGTGTTGCTGACGTATTTTCAAACTGTTTTACAGGTAATGAAGGATAGGCGATTATATAATCAAAGCCTTCAATAGACGATCTGATGGCTCTGAACATTTTGTTAAATATTAAACTTACATGGTGGTTTTGTATAAACAAGTAATCTTTTGTAAACGTTAAACGGGTAATTTATAATCTCGTGTTTTGATATGTAAATATTAATATTTAAATCCACACAAATATTTCCTCATTAATCCGTAACTCTGATTTATTTACAAAAATGGTACCAACTTATGGTCACACTCCCAGGCCCTAAGATGGGGGTTTGACACACACACACACACACACACACACACACACACACACACACACACACACACACATATATATATATATATATATATATATATATATATATATATATATATATATATATATATATATATATATATACGTTGAATCTGACTTAGACGGTTATACATACTTATACGGTGCACGTACAAACACGTTATATACTTATATGTTGCACACACTTATACGGTGTATATACTTATACGCCCATATAAGTGCTGGTCAGCCTCCTTTATCGCATTTTTAAGGTTTTTCTTTGATTCCGGCCCCGTCAGCCACAGTTAACCACCATGGTTGGCCGAGGTTTGATCGTTTATGACCTATGTAGCTTCGGGGTGTCCAGATCTACGCTAAGGTGAACCTTAAGCTTGTTTTTGGTAGATTAAACACCCAAATAAGGATAGATCTAGATTCAAACGGCTCGTACGGCATCCTGGGTCTGCGTTGTCGGGTTGTAATATGTTGTGTTAGCTGAGATAAAGATTTCTTACCTTCGGTTAGTCTCGGGTCGTTGAATATAATAGAGTAGAGAGTGTTTGGTATGGTGGAGGCTAAGGTGTAAAATGTATGGAGATGGAAAGGATTAGGGTTTAAGGGGTATTTATACTCCCTTAAGCCCATGGACCTTAGGCCAATCTTCCTTTTTAAGTCCATAATTATTTCCATTAATTGGACTACCATTAGGGGTGTGCAATTTTTGGGTAGAACCGAAAAAACCCGATAACCGACCCGAAAAAAGACCGAAACCGGACCTAACTGCCTATATTCGGTCTACTATCGTTTCCATATGTAAGGAAGTTTCGGGTTTGGTCTCGGGTTCGGTTTTGGACGGAAAACTCAGTATAAAACCCGAACTGACCCGAAGTAAGTTTCATGTTAACCCTCTTGACGTTTTCTTCTATAGAGTAATCAAAGTGAAAGTTGAGAAGTAGAGTTAATATGCTTAAAGGCTACTGGTCGCCAGTGGCTATCCGATGAAAGTGAATTTGTGGAGAAGATGAATACATAATTCTTCCAACCAATATATGTTATATTTAAATATTTAGAGATAATACCAAGGTTTTCTTGGAAATCTAAAAAGTTACATCAATGGCAACAATGAATGACTGGGTCATATCTTTTCAAAAGTAACTTTTTTAGATTTTATTTATTTATATTTTTTTAATTTCTTATGGTTGATTGATATTATTACAATAACTATATACTGGTTTGGTTTTATAATATATTTGTATAAGGTGTATAAATAAAAAAGGCTAATTTATAAAACATAAAATAAAAGAGGCTTGTTATGTTTTAAATAAAACAAGTATCCATGTAAAAATAAATAAATTAATAATGTTAAATGTATAAGAAATTGTTAAAATAACATAATACAAAAAGTAAAACTATATTTGAAAGTATAATGATGGTCTGCTGACTAGATTCAATTCAATGCTTCTGTAACTTTTTAATACCTCTCTCTAATATATAATTGTTTTCTAATATATAATTTTTTGTCTTTTAGATTCCATCATTCTATTTCTATGTCTTCTTTCATCTTCTCTTCTTAGTAAAATGAAGGGTTTCTTTACTTCATAACCAAACTATGCAAGGTTGTTATCAGTTGAGAAAGAGAAAACTTTGATTATGACCTTCTCTTAACTTTAACATCTCAGTCAAAGGCTATCGTCGTCGCCCTCCCATTGGTCGGAAAATTACTCTAATGAATTATTTCCCTCTTTCTACCTTTCTTCTAATTCGGTTTCGGTATAACCCGAAAACCGACCTACCAGAACCCGGAACCGACCGAAACCGAATAAGGCATATACGGTCCGGTCCTCGGTTTCAGTTTTCTCATATTTAGGCTAGCGCTTCCTCTAAATTTGGAGAACCCTGATGCCCCACTCTGGCCAAACTATGTTGTCTTGATCGGGTCCACGCTAGCTTATGAGTTTGGCTTGGGCGTTCCCTGGAAAACCATACCCCCGTGTAACAGCTCACCCAGATAAGGATGCAAAGTACACAATAGATACCAATTTAAATTTTAACACGCTTATTTTGTTTACATAAAAACTATAAGGTTGATATCTTAAAATACAAACTTAATCAAACTATTCTTAACTTGGGATACAAAACTTTCCCAAACACTATGGATTTGGGATCCAACGGTTCTTCTGGCCACATAAGTTCATAGTCTATGGTAACTAGCCCTCAAGCTTCATTACCTGTGACACATGCTTAAAATGCACGTCATCTTAGGCTGGTGAGTTCACAAATATCCACAATTTATCAAAAACACATTAATACATTCATGACTTGTATCCGCCCATGCAATATTCATAGTGTTTCCCTACACCGTAGATCTCTACAGAATTATTGGTGTTTAGCCCCATATACAATCAGATTCAACCACACCGTATTGGTGTAGTCTCGCCGTAGCGACACATATATATACATGTGTATGCATGCATGGGAGTTATCCATGATATATCACATGCGTACATCTAGTCATGAGTTGACCTGTCTATAACAGTTACAATTTAGACAAGCATGCTCACGTTTGGATAGAATTCGTAAAACTCACCATAGCTTGATGGACGTTTACTATTGTCAACTCAAAACTTTATGCCCTGATTAGAAACAAGACAATCTTAAACACTCGTCATATAAGGAATGGAGCACTAGCTAGTCATTACCATGGTTGTCTTTGAGTAACCCCACTGAGTTTAAGCATGGGTGATCGGTCCATGCCTAGACACTCACGTTAAAACATTATTAATATGATCTTATTAATAATTCATAACATATAACAAAACAAATTATTGTTCAGACGATCTTGATTAAAATTCTTCTAACTTAGATTCTTCACTAAATCTTCATCAACTTGCATTAAATTTATACGATAAACTATATATGCGTATAAAATAGAAATAATTTTGTCAACAACACATGTTGAGTGAGTATAACGACAGTTAAGTTGAGTTACAATATAACATATAAAAGAAAACTCAAACTTTTCCTGTGAGATAAACAATTGAGCCATAGCACATAACCAAATAATAAATAAATGGCTAAACCGTTGCCATGCGAATCAGGCGTTGGTTACCAAAAAAAATGAGTTGTCGGTGAAACCATTGTCATGCGATTGGACGTCGGCCACTACGACGGTCGTATGATCATACTAAACTATGATGGACCTCTCCGAATGCGTTCAAATAAAGAAAGTAAACAAATAGTAAGTTAGGCATAACTGATATACACACAAAGATAACAGTTGCTAATGTGGATCATAATAATAAGAAAGTACTGTAATTACGCATATGTCCCCAAAAGATTAAAATGAGTAAAATAGGGGAGTGAAATACTCACCTAATTAGAGGAACGAAATTACAATGATGATGATGTGAGAATGATGAACCCCTTCGGGATTTACTGACAAAGATTCCTAGTTAGATAATATAATATTATGGGTTAATACTTAATGGGATAACACGTATAATGAATTTAGGATTTCAATTATTTGAATTATGTTTGGGATTATAATATTATTAATTGAACGAAAAATTTCTATCGCTAGAATCATTAGTCTTATTAATTATAAAATCACCATTTAATTATATTTGATAAAATATATAATTAAATGGAAGCAGACTTTGGTGAAACTTGGTTGAGGAGACGATGAATAGGACGCTGAAGTAGCTAGTGTAACCACGGCTGGAGCGAGTGGAGTGAAGGATGTGGATGAGATGGACGAAGGCAAGGAAGCAGCAGCAGATGGTGAATGAGATGCTTAAGCCGGCGATGAAGGATATTAAACACAAAGCCTGAGTTCGTTTTCTTTTATTTTGCTGATGTTTTTAAGGATATTTGATAATGATTTGTACTTGAACAATAGTAATTAGGATAAAGGATCCATGATCCTTAAGACAATTTGCGTGGGTAGCAAAGGTGCAGGGATCCTCTGTTTGTGGGGATGAAGCCTTTGATGCCCCTGTTTTTATTTTCCTGCACTTTATAAACAGTTAGTAACACCTGCTTAACCCAGGTGGATGGTCCATCTTTCGTATGGTGAAATCCTGTTTAAAGATTTTGGGTAAGTCCAGGTGACTTATGATTAATAATAACTTAAAACTTTTGACTATTTGCTTGTTATTTGTTACTCTAAAAGTAAGTTTGATATAGTCTTAGTTTTGTTGAAAGTTTTGAGAAATATTCTTGAATAAAAAGTTTTTAAGATAGAATATCCTTGCAAAAATAAATCAAGGATCTTATATCCTTATATAAAAGAGTTTATAAAGATCTAAGCCAAGTAAATATAAATTGATAAGTAGAAATCATACCATAAGATCTAGTTTGATCTAAGTTACCATAAGTGTTGATCCTTCCGTAATCCTTGCAATTGAACTTAGGATACCTGATGCAAATAACTTATGATATTAACTGGGATTAAACCCAAATATGTTGGGGACAAGCCCAAAAAAACTGGGGACAAGCCAAAATAAACTGGGGACAAGCCCAAATAAGCTGGTGTTCAGCTGGGGACAAGCCCATATAAACGGATTTTAAACTGGGGACTCGCCCAAACCAGGATTTAGCCCTAATGTAAGTGACGTGAAAACTCCAAAACCTTAGCTAACATGAAGATGTTAGAAACATTTGTCTTGAGATAACATGAAAATGTTATAAACCGGGGGTATGATACGTCTACCATAATTCGTAGGATCATCTATATAGCCGAAAGCAATGAAAGCCACTAAGCGTGTACTAGTCCCGCTGCCCCGGACTATACGTTGGATAACGTGCGCTCCAGGCGAGAGTGTATAAACTCTAATTTATAAGAAAGGTGAAAACCTTTGAACCTTAGAAGAGACGACCATCAGGGGTCATACCTTAATCATAGGCTAGCCAAAGGAAACAACAATGTACCTAAGCATGAGGGAGAGGTGGCCAACCTCTTAGTCATTGAATCTTTTGTAGAAATCTGCATTGTTACTTAAAACTTGGAAAAGATAAACGTTAAGAATATGTTATCCTTAAATTAATAAGAATTTGAAATATATAAGTGATCAGATAGATATTACCAAATTTTGGGGATCCTTAATCATTAAGAGGATATATGATCCTCTAAGGATACTCGATCCTGATTAGAAAAAATACTTCTTGAGATGTATAGTCTATTTCCTTCCATAGTCAGCAGGTGATATTCCCCCTTTCTAGCTTCTGACTCGATCAAGTAAGGGCCTTCCCACTTTGGTGTTGTCCTGTCAGCCCAAAGAACATATGGTAGCTCATCAACCCATTTACCCTTCATGGATCCCAAATTTTTCTTCAAATTGTTGATAATGATCTTGTTACTAGATTCTGCCTGGCCATTAGCTTAACGATGAACCGGTGTGGAGGTAATCATCTTGATGCCCCAGCTGTCACAAAAGTTAGGGGTTCTTCATCCTGATAAACTAGGAACCATTGTCACAAATAATTTCTGAAGGAATACCAAATCTAGTAATAATGTTTCTTTTAATGAAGGATATCACCTCTTTTTCATGGACTTGTACAAAAGCTTCTACTTCTATCCAATTTGAAAAGTAATCAGTCATTGCGAGCATGAATACTTTTCCTCCTGGCGCTTTAGGTAGCTTACCCACTATATTCATGCCCCACTTCATGAACGGCCATGATGAGGATATAGGATACATAGGTTCAGCTGGCTGGTGTAGGATGTTTCCGTGTCTTTCACAAGTATCACACTTCTTTGAATATTCCATAGCGTCTCTCTTCATAGTTGGCCAGAAGTATAATGTTCTTAGAATCCTTGAGAATAGGGATCTACCTCTAGTGTGATTACCAAAATCTCCTTTGTGAAAATCTTTAAGCACCTCCTGAATTTCAGGATCTTCGATACACCTCAAGTATGGACCTGCAAGAGATTTCCTAGACAGAATATCATGTAATAAAATGCATTGTGATACCTTAAGTTTGAAAGATTTGGGATTCTCCTGTCGTGGGAATCTCTCCATCTTGAATAAACTTCTTGATTGGGAGGATCCATGATCCCTGGTTATTTGAGGATAATGGATCCCAAAGCACAATCTCTTTGTCAGTTGTTATCTCCATAACTTCTTGTTCTCCTATTGCCGGTGAGAGTATATGAATTATTGGGATCTTCGTAGCTTCCGGATCTTCAAAGATGAAGCTAGATTTTCCAAGGCATCTGCCCCAACATTTTTTTCCCTTGATACTTGCATATTACTAAAAGAATCGAAGAACTTTGACAGTTCTTTCACAATATCTAGATATTTGATTAGTTTTTCACCTTTAACAGCATATGAGCCATTAAAGTGGTTAACAATTTATAATGAATCTATATACACTTGAAGATACCTGATCCACACGTGTTTAGCTAATTTCAAACCTGCGATCAAAGCTTCAAACTCTGCTTCATTATTGTTTTGGAACAAAATCAGCTAAGGATAATGCATCCAAATCCGTAAAAGTGAGGAATAGTGCTATGCTAATAACAACGATTATATGAATGAAAATGGAGTGAACACCGAGATTTGTTGCGAGGAAAAACCCTTTGATCTTGTTAAGATCAAAAGAAAAAAACCCCGGGTGATGACAACTCGTCGATCACCAATTTATTAATATCAAAAAAGGGTTACAATGGTTGTGGAGATTAGATCGATGTTACAGTAGTAGCTAACGTGTATAGAGAGAATAGTGAATTCTGCTCTAAGAGTGTGTGAGTACAAGTGATATATCTAATCGATCATATCTCGATGTTCATAAAGAAAATAAATACAACAATAAGTCCTATATATCCGCCACTATTCCACTAGTCTTCCAACATTCATTGACCACGTGCTGGTAGCTTCCAGTAGCGAAATTTAAGGTGGACCAAGTCACATAGCCGTTACTTCTGTTGAACAATAACCTACACACATGAAACAATTGTTAATTATATTAACCTCTGAGGATCCTTGATCTTCGACATGGTTCTGGAGCTCTTCGGGAGGATAACTGATCCAAACATATCTTCAAGGATAATATATCCTCAACAGAGAAAATATCAGTCCTAACAATTGCCCCCAAAATGGCGGGTGATAGTGGAACACAGCTGTCATTTTGAAATTCAAAACATCTGCGAAAACTGGATGATGGGACGGTTTGCCAGATATATTTACCATTTAGCCCCTAAGATAATCATAACCGCCTATATATGCCGCCCTTTATCTTTCTTATAATCACATATCCAAGCGACGCATCAAGTATCCATCTCTTTCTTCTCTTATTTTCTTTGTCTCTGTAATAATGTCTACTGTTTCGTCTTCTTCTTCCCCTTCACACCATTCCAACCAAGCGTCCGACGAGTCTGGATTGTCTGATATGTGACCACAAAACCCGATAGCAAACCCTTCTATCGAAACCTGCAAGTTAACAGACCCCAAAGTAGATGAACTTCAAGCATTGTTTCCGTCGGGAACGGAGTTCCGTCCATACGATGCCGGAATCCGATGCGACGTTTACTCTCAGATCTGGGTTTGTATGCCAGCTTGTCCTTTCTTGATCGGTTATCGCTATCCATTCCCTGCCTTTACCCAAAGCTTTTTATGATTCCACGGGCATATCCTATATTCAGGCTACGCCTATGGTGTGGCGAGGAACAAAAGATCAACTTTGGTCTTCCAGAGCTTTCACATCTATACACCCTTACTACCCACGGTCCTGCCTGATTCATCTTGAAATCCAAGCCTCGACAACCCCAACCAATCTTGAAAGTCACTTTAAATGATTCTTTCAGGAGGAATCAGTTTTTCTTTGTAAAACGTGACTCCATACCTGGAGGGATTGACCTTCTTTCAAAGTGGGTTAGAAAGGGTAGGATCCTGGATCCTTAAAAAATAGTAGGATCCTTGATGCTTTAATTTTAACTCTGAATCTTCTTTTTGTTTGTAGTGGGACACCTTTGCTTCTTTGGGTAAGTTACCTGGTACATAAGAGAAAACAAAACAGTTCCTTGCACTGGATACCGAGGTTAGAACCTTTCAAGCCCGTTTCATTGAAGCTTTTTGTGAAATCTCCATGGGTTCCAGTAGGTCAAGTAAGTCTATTACAGTAATTTTAAGGTAAATAAAATTAGTTAGAATACTTATCTGTTAACTTATCTTTTGTAGGCGCCAAGAAATCCCAGAAATCAGCTAGCAAGTTTTCCTTAGAAGACATTCATTGTATGGTCACCTCCCCGGACATCAAGAAAGAAGCTTTGAAGGCAGTAACCAGTTCCGAGCCCAAGACTGCAACGACCAGAGCTAAGTCCGCTGCTTCTAAAAGAAAGAGGTCCTCCGATCCCGAAACCCATTATGACACAGTCCTCTCTGTAAGTACCCTATATCTTGATAATTTGAATTTTAGGATCCAATATCCTTCTAACCCTGATTACAATGTTGTATACAGGCTATGAATGCTTTCAAAGAGCATTATGAAAAAGTCATCAGCCAGATGAGTGAGAAGCTGTCAGGGCTAGGGAAAGTCGTGGTTGCCAAGGACAAAGCCATGATCCAACTCTCCAAGGACAAAAAATAGTTGGAGGATCAGCTATCCTTAGCGGAAACCCAGCACCAAGAGGCAGTGAAGCAGGCTACATATGAGGCTAAGATGTGGGCCGCTAGGTCGATGTTCCAAGCACGGATTAAGATGGCAAAGGAGGCCGGTGATCTTGCTTTCGATAAGACGACCTAGGACGTGAAAAAGTGGAAGAATGCCCTAGAGGCTCTTGGTGGCGAAGATGATGAGGAGATGGCTGAGGAAAACGAAGCTGGGACTAGTGGTGTCAATGAGGTGGCTGAAGCCGGTGATGGAGAAGGTGCTGCAGAGGGTGAAGATGCAGCTTAAGTGGGCGATGAAGGATATAAAAGACAAGGCCCGAGCCCACTTTTTTGTTTGTGTTGATGTTTTTTAAGGATAATATGGTTTGTAATAAACAATAGTAAGTAGGGTTTAAGGATCACTGATCCTCAAGACAATTCTCAAGGGTACCGAAGGTGGATGGATCCTCCATTTGTGGGGATGAAACCTTTGGTGCCTCTGACTTTTATTTTCCTGCACTTAAGAACAATTAGTAACACTTGTTTAACCCGAGTGGATGGTCCATCTTTTGTATGGTGAAATCTGGGTTAAAAATTTTGGTAAGTCCAGGTGACTTATGCTTAATAATATAAAACTTTAACTATTTATTTGGTTTTTGTTATTTCAAAACTTTGTTTGATATATCTTTAGCTTTGTTGAATGTTTTGAGAAATAATCTTGAATGACAAATTTTAGGATAAACTATCCTTACGAAAAATATTTAGGATAAAATAGTTTTTAATAATAAATTGTATGATAAAGTATCCTTAAAAATTTTCTATAATAGAATATCCTCAAAGATATAATCCCTAAAACGTTTAAAAATTATAGCAACTAAGACAATGTAAATCCGTTAACGGAAACCATACCAGAATGTCTAGGTAGACCTAAGTTACCATAAGTATTGAACCTTCAATGATCCATAGGATTTTGAATCCATAGAACTTTATCTTCGTGATGAACTTAAAAAATCTGTTGCAAACAACTTATCACGTTAATTGGGATTAAACCCATTAAGCTAGGGACAATCCCAAATAATAAACTGGGGACAAGCCCGTGCAGCTGGGACTAGCCCGTGAAACTGGGGACAAGCCCGTGAAACTGGGGACAAGCCCAAAACTGGGGATAAGCCCAAAACTGGGGACAAGCCCAAATACGAATGTTAACTGGGGACTTGTCCAAACCGGGATCTAGCCCAAACGTAAGATAACATGAAAACGTTATAAACCGGTGGTATGGTACATCTACTATAAATCGTAGGATCCTCCATATAGCCGAAGACAACGAAATTGTCAGCCACTAAGCGTGTACTGGTCCCGCTGCCCCGGACTACACGTTGGATAGCGTGCGCTATAGGGGAGAGTGTAGAAACTCTAATTCATAAGAAATGTGAAAACCTTTAAACCTTAGGGTATATGACAATCGGGGGTCATATCCAATCGTGGGCTAGGCCAAGGGAAATAGTAAAGTACCTTGAATGTAAAGGGGAGGTGGCCAACCTCTTGGTTATTACACATCTTATTAGTATCTTGCATTGATACTTAAAACTTGGAAGAAACAAATTGTTAAGAATAAATTATCTTGGAATTAATAATAGGAAATTGAAAAGAATAAGTAATCAGATAGATATTACCAATTTTGGGATCCTTGATCCTCTAAGGATAATATATCCTCACAGGATACTTGATTCTGATTAGAAAAAGTACTTCTTGAGGTGGATAGCATTCCATGCTCTTGGTAACCTGTTGCCTTCCTGTTTTGGACAAAAATCAGCTAAGGATCAAGTATCCAAATCTGTTATGTGAGGTAAGGTGCCAATTCGATAATAACAAATGTATAAGCGTGATATCGGTGAACACAATGGATTGATCACGAGGGAAAAAGCCCTTAATCACGATAGTCTTACTTCGGTCAAAACTTATCGAGGCAATCGTTGGTAAAATAGCTTCGGTCAAAGATTAATAGGATAATATTTGGTCGAAGTACTTTAGTCAATGATCAACAAGGTAACCTTTGGTCGATGAGTATATGGTTATCGTGGTCTCTGGCACAAAAAACCCCCGGACGGTGAAAACTATCACCGTCGAGTTTATTAATGAACAAAAGGTGATTACAAATATTTGTGGAGTATATGATCGAGATTACAACGAAAGCTAGTGTATAGAGAGAGTAATTGCTTCTGCTCTAGTGTGTGTGTAAGTACATGTATTTATTCCTATCGATCATAGTCAAATATATAAGGAAAAAAGTAATTAACAAACTTAACGACTTCATCTTATAAATCCGCTAGTATTCCATTCTTCACCAACGTGCTCTTTGACCACGTGCTGATAGCCACTCACTAGCGAATAAAGCAGTAGACCAGGTCTAGATACCGTTGTTGTTATTTAAACGTCAATCTTCTAGAGAGTTCGTCCATAATCAGCTATGTTGAATTAAGATCCTAGATCCATGTTCCAGCTACAGGATGTCCCATGAGGATAATTGATGCAAGTTCGTCTTGAAGTTGATATATCTGTCTAACACATCACCATACATAACGCAATTATTAGTAAACAAACAATACCGAGGATCGTCGATCCTTTATATCCTGATATATATTTCAAGGATAAACTATCCATAAGACAGTCAGGGATAAAGGATCCTCAGTATAAAAATCGTGGCCTAAAAATTGCCCCTAAAATGGCGGGTGACAGTGGAGCACAGCTGTCATTTTGAAATTCAAAATCCTGCAAAAACTGAATGATGGGACGGTTTTGCCAGAAAATTTACCATTTAGCCCCCAAGGTTAATTATAACCGTCTATATGTGCCGCCCTATATCTTGGATTATATACACCTTCATCCGACGCATCAGGTATTCTTCTAACCTCTATATCTTATTTTCTTTAATCATGTCCGCCGCTTCTTCTTCTTCTTCGGCCCTTCTATACCTTCCGAACATTCATCCGGTGGTTCCGAACTAGTCGAAATGGAACCTCAAGGTCTGCTTTCCAACCCATCTTCTGAAATTTGTAAGCTCACGGATCCCGAGGTCAACAGTTTTCATACATTATTTCCTCCAGAAACCCTGTTCCGACCCTACGAATCCAGCATTAGATGCGATATTTACTCCAAGGTTTGGGTCTACTTTCCGGCAACTCCCTTTCTTATCGGCTATAAATACCCCTTTCCATCTTTTACCCAAAGTTTTTTCGATTCTGCCGGAATATCTTACATACAATCCATGCCGATGATCTGGAGGGTTCTTAGGACTATCGAAAGAATCATCAAGGAGGAAAAAATTGATTTTGGCCTTCCGGAGTTGTCATATCTGTATACCCTCACTACCTTCGGTTCTGCCCGTTTTATCTTGAAATCCAAGCCCCGACAGCCCCATCCAATCTCCAAAGCCACGCTAAATGATTCCGTGTGGAGGAATCAATTTTTCTTCGTTAAACGCTACTCGATACCAGGGGGACTGATCTTCCTTCAACGTGGGTCACAAAGGGTAGGATCCTGGATCCTTTAGGAATAGCAGGATCCTTTATTCTTCAGTTTTAAGACTTATTCTTTTCTGTTGTCTGCAGTTGAGAACTTCGCTTCATTGAGTAAGCTACATGGAACAGAAGAAAAGGCAAAACGGTTCCTAGCACTGGATACCGAAATTAGGACCTTTCAAGCTCGGTTTGTAGAAGGTTTTTGTGACATCTCCTCAAGTTCAAACATGTCAAGTAAGTTAATCATTTTAAAGTAAATAAAATAAAATAGAATACTTATCTATTGATTTCTCTTCTACAGGCACCAAGAAATCTGGAAAATCCGCTCTCAAGTTCTCCATTGACGACATTGACTGTATGGTTACTTCTCCTGTTGTCAAGAAGGACTCTTCAAAGGCTGGCACAAGCTCCGAGCCCAAGACCGCCACTACCAGGGCCAAATCCGCAGCTTCCAAGAGGAAAAGATCCTCTAATCCCGAGACTCACTGTGACATTGTCTGCTATGTAAGTATACCGTATTTTCCCCTTTAGGATCCAGTATTGTCCTAGTTTTGACATCGTGGTCTCTGGCAAAAAAAACCCCCGGACGGTGAAAACTATCACCGTCAAGTTTATTAATGAACAAAAGGTGATTACAAATATTTGTGGAGTATATGATCGAGATTACAACGAAAGCTATTGTATAGAGAGAGTAATTGCTTCTGCTCTAGTGTGTGTGTAAGTACATGTATTTATTCCTATCGATCATAGTCAAATATATAAGGAAAAAGTAATTAACAAACTTAACGACTTCATCCTATAAATCCGCTAGTATTCCATTCTTCACCAACGTGCTCTTTGACCACGTGCGGATAGCCACTCACTAGCGAATAAAGCGGTAGACCAGGTCTAGATACCGTTGTTGTTATTTAAACGACAATCTTCTAGAGAGTTCGTCCATAATCAGCAATGTTGAATTAAGATCCTAGATCCATGTTCCAGCTACAGGATGTCCCATGAGGATAATTGATGCAAGTTCGTCTTGAAGTTGATATATCTGTCTAACACATCACCATACTAAACGCAATTATTAGTAAACAAACAATACCGAGGATCGTCGATCCTTTATATCCTGATATATATTCAAGGATAAACTATCCATAAGACAGTCAAGGATAAAGGATCCTCAGTATAAAAATCGTGGCCTAACACTTCCATAGTGAGCAAATGATATGCCCCCTTTCCTTCCTCTAAATCGATTAGATAAGGACCTTCCCATTTGGGTGCTAACTTCCCATCAGCCGGATCGGTCGTATTTTGGATGGCTTTCCTCAAAACTAAATCTCCTTCTTGAAATATCTGATCCTTATACTTTTGTTGTATGCCCCAGCTACCCGTTGTTGATAAGCTGTCATTCTAATCTTGGCCAGGTCTCTGAGTTCTTCAACAGTATCCAAGTCTTCAAGAAGAATTTCTTCATTGGCCTCAGGATCACGGATGCTCATTCTTACTGTAGGAACCACCATTTCTATGGGGATAACGGCTTCTGATCCAAACACCAATGAGAATGGTGTTTGGCCTATTGCATTTTGGGTGTTGTCCTGACGGCCCAAAGAACATAAGGTAGCTCCTCGGCCCACTTTCCCTTCTTGGATCCTAGCTTCTTCTTTAGATTGTTGATGATGATTTTGTTTCTAGACTCCACTTGACCATTAGCTTGAGGATGCACTTGAGTAGAGGTAATCATCTTGATGCCTCAGGTGTCACAAAAGTTAGTGGTTCTTTTCCCAATAAACTGGGAACCATTGTCACAAATAATTTCCGAAGGGATACCAAATCTAGTAATAATATTTCTTTTAATGAAAGATATCACCTCTTTTTCGCGTACTTGAACAAAAGCTTCTACTTCTATCCACTTTGAAAAGTAATCCGTCATTGCAAGCATGAATACTTTTTCACCTGGTGCCTTAGGTAATATTCCTACAATATCCATACCCCATTTCATGAAAGGCCATGAAGAGGATATAGGATCACATTTCTTTGAGTATTCTATTGCATCTCTCTTCATTGTTGGCCAAAAGTATCCTGTCCTTAAAATCCTAGAAAACAGGGCTCTACCTCCGGTGTGATTACCACAATCACCTTCGTGAAAATCTTTAAGCACCTCTTGGATTTCAGGATCCTCGATGCACCTCAAGTATAGACCTGCAAGATATTTCCTGTATAGCATATCATCTAATAAAATATATTGTGATGCCTTGAGTTTGAAGGATTTGGGATTCTCAGTGGTTGGAATCTCTCCAGTTTGAATATACTTCTTAATTGGGAGGATCCATGATTCTTGATTATTCGAGGATAATGGATCCCAAAGTACAATTTCTTTGTCATTCGTTATCTCCCCAACTTCTTGTTCTCCTATTGCTGGTGAGAGAACATGAATGATTGGAATCTTCATGTCTTCTGGAATTTTCAAAGATGAGTCTAAATTTTCCAGAGCATCTGCCCCAGCATTTTCTTCCCTTGGTACCTGTACAATACTAAACAGTTCGAAGGATTTTGCTAATTCCTTCACAACATCTATATATTTGATTAGTTTTTATCCTTTAACAGCATATGAGCCATTAAAGTGGTTAGCAATCAATATTGAATCTATATATACTTGAAGATACCTGATCCTCATGCACTTAGCTAATTGAAACCTGCGATCAAAGCTTCATACTCTGCCTCGTTGTTCGTTGCTTGGAACTCACAGGCTATAGACTGGGGTAATATGTCCCCCTGTGGCGATTTCAGTAGGATCCCTAATCCTGTTCCTCCTACATTAGAGGCTCCATAAGTGAAGAGTATCCAAGGATCCTTGGTCTCTTCTAGTTGTTGGACCTCCAAGTCAGCTTCTTTCTGCAAGTCGCTACTGAAATCAGCCACAAAGTTCGCGAGTGCTTGTGACTTGATAGTTGTTCTTGGCTCGTATTGAAATATCATATGCGCTCAGTTTCATAGCCCACTTGGCCATTCTACCTAACAACTTTGGCTTTCTAAGGACATTCTTGATAGGATAATTAGTTCTCAAAATAATAGTATGAGTCTCAAAGTAATGTCTCAATTTAGTAGAAGCCATAATAAGTGCAAGAATTAACTTTTCTAAATGAGAATACCTGGCTTCTGCATCTAGAAGACTTTTACTTACATAATAAACGGGATGTTGTTCACCTTCATGATCCTTTACAAGGACGGCACTTACAGCATTTTCTGAAATGGCCAGGTACATATATAAGGATTCTACATCTGCGGGCTTCATCAGAGTTGGAGCTGAGGATAAGTAATCCTTCAAGGCTTTGAGCGCAGCCTCTTGCTTTTCCGTCCACTCAAACTTCTTATTCTTTCTAAGAATGTCGTAGAAATCTTTGCACTTCTCGGAGGATCTTAAGATGAACCTGTTGAGAGCGGCTATTCTTCCCGTGAGCCTTTAGACATCTTTAGCATTTGTAGGAGACTTCAAGTTTATGATGGCTTCTATCTGCTCGGGGCTTGCTTCTTTTCCTCTTTTGGTCACCATATGTCCTAGAAACTTTATAGCCTTAACACCAAAATGGCATTTTGATAGATTCAGTTTCATGTTATATTGGTCGAGGATATTGAATGCTTCTTCAAGGTATCTAAGGTGATCCTCAGCTTTCTTTTACTTTACCACCATGTCATCTATGTATACTTCCATAGTCTTGCCCAACAGATCCTTGAACATCATGTTGACTACTCTTTGGTATGTTGCCCCTGCATTTCTTAGTCCAAACGGTATAGCAATATAACAGTATATGCCGGTAGGAGCCATGAAGGCTGTATCCTCTTGATCAGATGGTTCCATTTGAATTTGTTGAAATCCAGAGGAAGCGTCCATAAAGGTAAGCATTTCATGTCCTGCCGTTGCATCCACCATGGAGTCTATATGTGGTAACGGGAAAGGATCCTTGGGGCATGCCTTTTTTAAATCTGTAAAATCGACACACACGCTCCACTTTCCATTCTTTTTTAAAACAACAACCACATTAGCCAACCATCGAGGATACTGAACCTCTCTGATCATACCGGCCTTAAGAAGTTTTTCAACTTCTTCTTGTATGATCTTGTTCCTCTTAGGAGCGAATTTTCTTCGCTTCTGATGGACGAGTTTAATAGATAAATCGAGGCCTAATTTATGATTGATTACCTCCTTTGAATTACCTGTCATGCTTGAATGTTTAAAGGCAAAGGTAGATTTTCTTAGCCCTAAAAAGAATACCAAATCTTCCTCGATCTTGTTGGGAATATTGGATCCTAGGAACACCTTTACATCTGGATCCTCGGGGTCCAATGATACTTCTTTAATGTCTTTCTCCCGAGCTTCCAGTACGTCCCTAGGACGTTGCTGTTTTTGCTATTCTATATTTGTTTGGCTGATGGCTTCATTGATGAGGAATAATAGTTCTTGCCTTCGCCTGATCACCAACTATCTTCACAACTCCCCATGTAGTAGGTATTTTGATGCATTGGTGGTAAGTTGAGGCCACCGACTTCATTCCATGCAGCCAGGGCCTACCTAGAATAACATTGCAACAAGAAAGGTTATCAATAACACAAAATTTTTTATATGAATTAAACCCTTCAATATAAATTGGGAGGTTGATGTCCCCCAATGTCTTCTTGGTTTCTCCACTGAAACCGACTAGCACTGATGTTATAGGGATGATCTCCGAATTTGGGATGTTCATCTTCTTAAGGACATCATGTTGCATGATGTTGATCGAGCTCCCACCGTCAACTAGGATCCTGCATACATAATGGTTAGCGATTAATAAAGTAATAATCAAACCGTCATGGTGAGGATCCTGAATGTTTAGTTTGTCTTCCTCATCGAAGAAGATCCTTTTGTCTGTCGTCAAAGTGGTGGATACTATTGGTCGGTCTCCGTTATCCAACGTAATCTCTTTGGCGAGCCTTTTTGTTGCGGAGAAGAAAGTTCCACATATGTCTGATCCTCCAGAGATGAAATTGACCATTCTCACATCTAGTTCATCCCGGTGAGGATCCTGGATACTCGAATCAAAGAAGATTCTCTTATCAGTTATTCGAGTAGTAGGGATGAGTGGTCTTCTTTCATCGTCCAACTTGAATTCTTATGCGGGCTTTTCTTCTGCAGGACAAGAAGTTTGAAATATGTCGTAGTATCTGGAGACAAAGTTGATCACGTGAGCATCTGATGGTGGTGGTGTTGCTTTTTGTCGAAGATCTTCAGGAACCTGGATCTTGGATTTCTTCCCTCCCAAGAGCTCTTTGAAGTGGCCCTTGCTCAGGAGGTATCCAATTTCCCTCCTTAAGCCAATGCACTCATCTGTCATGTGGCCAAAATCTTCGTGGAAAGCACACCGCTTAGACTTGTCTTTGAAGATGGTTGTCTTCTCGTTCTTTCGGGGCCACCTCGCTTTCTCCCCTAGATCCTTCATGGCACAAATCAAGCCATGGGTATCTACGGAGAAACAATACTCAGAGATGCAGTGATAGTCTTGTAAGGCCCCGTTATCGGTGCCTCACATTTGGGCGTTGGATTTACTCATTAACATAGTTCCAATCATCAGAGTTAATAAAAACATTCGCGGAAAATAAAAACTTTCATAAAACATTTCATAACAATCCAAAACTTGTCTTAAACAAACAACTTGTCTTTCGAAAACTAAGTAGTTAAAAACATAACACGTCTTGAGTCTTCCGATGCCAGCCTCTTATTCAATGCCACGTGTTCCCCTCAAGTGAGCTGCCTCATCCTACTCACCTGCGTGCATACTAAAAGTCAACTACGCTGAGTGAGTTCTAGTTAATCACATAACATATATTACATACATACATATTTTCATTCATTCTACTTTACTTTATTCTATTCTGCCTCGGATATTATTAGGGTCCGGTCCCTTTTTCTGCCTCTGATATTATTAGGGTCCAGTCCCATTTCTGCCTCGGATATTATTAGGGTCCGGTCTCATTTCTGCCTCGAGATTTAGAAGAGCTCGGTCGCTTTTCTACCTTGGATTTTATTAGGGTCCAGTCCCGTTCTACCTTTCTATCTCTTACTTTCATGCATAACGTACATACATATCATTCAAATTTCATATATAGCATTATAACTCGATAGTACGTGCAATATCCGAAGATCGTTCACGAACCAACAAGCAATCATTCTTACCATTCACATAATCACATAAGGAATACACTTGTCACTTAGGATAAATGTATTAACATTCACATTGAGTATGCACACAGCCCCGAAAACATAACACAGAAATGGGGCTAGAAACTCACCTGGATCCTGTTTCTTTCCTCGTTTATCGTAATTCCCTTCTTTAATTGTGCCCTGCTAACTGTATATAGGGTACACGTATTAATATTGGTTCTATGTCAAGAGTAATCTATGGTCATTGTATTACATTATTCTTAGATTATTTTATATAAATCCTAGTGTACACGGCTTTTAATTATTTAATATTCCATTTTCTTTCTTTAATATTTACGCTTAACATCCTAGATTACCCTTAGGGCGTATAATGACGTGGGTACGCACATGCGTATATTTATACTCACACATCTAATTCACAGGTACTTATATATATGCATATATAAGTATAATGTGTTCGAGTCTTAACGCGATCGGATCTTTATTATTGTTAATTATACTATGAATAACCCAAGGCATTGCAACGAGTTTGTCCATTTATTTTGTAATCGAGTTTATATGTTTTAAGTGTTTGAGTGACGGTGTGATCAAGTGTTCGGAGTGCAATAGGGTTCGGGTTTGTAATTTGGGCTTGGCTCGATTTTAGGTTTGTAATTGGGCTTGGCTAGGAGTTTGGGTTTGTAATTGGGCTTGGCTAGAAGTTTGGGCCTAGGGTAAATAAAATGGAAAAGCCCAATTACTTCTTTTTTTATCATCTCTCGTTTCTTCTTCATTCCATTTTCTTTCTTCTTTTTTTTTCTTTTTCTTTACAACAGATCCAAAGCAATCGAGTCTCTCCAAAATCGATTACAATGTAATCGAGTGTAACGGTGTAATCGATCGGGTATTGTATACGAGTCATGTGTGAATGTATACGAGTCAAACGAATAGCTCCAAGGTACATTCAGTTTACATTATAATCGAAGCTCAATGTAAGCGAAGTAGGGTGATTAGGCTAATTGTAATCGATGGTCAAATGTAATCAATCTGGTTAAAGTAATCGAGTCTCCTTTGTGTGAGAGTACCAAATTGTAATCGGGTTCCATATGTAATCGATTACTTGTAATCGAATTAACAAAGTGAGTTCAGTTGTATACGATTTACAAGGTGAGCGATTTTCATATTTCAGTGAGTTCAATTGTAATCGAATTAACTTGTATTCGAGTCTTGCAGATGTATGCGATTGTGAAGCCAGATTGCAACCGAGTTTACTGTGTTCGAGTTCGGTGTAATCGAATTTAGGTTGTAATCGAGTTTATTTGTAATCGAATTTCAGAATTGTATGCGAGATTAATTGTAATCGATTTTCAGGTTTGTATGTGTTCAATTGTAATCGAACTCCGTGTAATCGAGTTTATTGTAATCGATCTTCGATGTAATCGATTTTCAGGAACGGCATATGTAATCGAGTCCAATTGTGTACAGGTATAAGTGTGCCTTCAATAGCTGCTGAAAGTATGCGAGTTTTGTTGTAATCGGTGTTGTGTGTATATTGTATATTTGTATGCGATTTTGTATATATATGAGTATTGTAATCGAATTGGATGTAGCGAATCTGAGATGTATTCGAGTTGCTACAGTGTAATCGAGTTCTGCTGAAACCACCATTGTAATCGAGTTGGGTTTGGGGCTGGTGGGTTTTGGACTCCCAACCCACTGCCCGTTTGTTGTTGTTGTTGTTATTATTATTATTATTATTATTATAACAATTCTTTAATATGGTATTATCCTATCCCGCAAGCGCTCTCGTGGTCGTTTTCCGGGTAACGCTTGACTCGGGAAATCATAAAGTTTGGACCATTAAACGTTAAACGATAAAGACTAGATTTTTAGGGTTTCTTTTAACAAGACGTTTCCATTTTGGGCTCGTTTCTTTCATTATTAACGTCAAGTTTTCAACTTTAATGTTCGTTTAAAGCCGATCTACTCTAGATTCAAGTTTCAAGACTAATCGTTTATTAAAACATAAACTTTAAGATCAAGAACATACCTTTATGGCTTCGTTTGGTTTCAGCTAGCTTGTTTATGAATCTTAAATCCTTGGATCTATCTTATATATAGAAGATCTAATAATGGTTAGCTTGATTTGGTCTCGGATCTCTTTCTTTCTCTCTTGGCCGTTTATGTATAATAAGGAAGGTGTGTGTGTTTGGAGTGTGTGTAGAGATTAAGATGGAAAGGATGGAATGAGAGTTAGGGTTTTGGAATGGTTTAAGGGGGTATCTATATCCCATTTAAGCCCATGGACTCTAAGCCCATTCCCCTTTTAACCCACTTTAATTAATCTAAGTTCATGATCCTTTCTTTACTTGATATTAATTAATTATTAACGCGAAATCACTAAACGTAACTTTCTTTATTTTATATTAAAATATTTATTTAACACACGATAACTTAACAAAATATTTATTTAATATTATAATTTTACATTATAATATTTTAATTTAACATTATAATATTTAGGATGTTACATGTCTTCATCATCATCTCCTTCTTCGACTGCTCGCACGTTTTGATTGTTGAACTTGTTGTACGGCTTTGAATTGTTGTTCCTATACGAGTATCCTTTATTCTTGTCAGGGGATTCTTGTTTTGTCTGAGCCCCCAATCTTTCTTAGATCCTTTTGTCATCTTCCAGCCGTATAAACCTTAGTGCTCTGTTCCTTACTTCATCTAGAGACCTGCAAGGAGTCATCACAAGATCATCATAAAAGGGGGAGCCCCTCTGAAGTCCCATCTTGAAGGCTTCAACAGCAGTACCCATGTCAAGATTAGGGATTTCCAGAGCTTCCCTGCCGAACCTCATAACAAAATCCCTAAGGGATTCATCACTTGGTTGGATAACTCGGTATAAATCACTAGTTAACTTCTCAAATTTCCTGCTACAGGAAAATTGACTGTTGAACAAGTTAACTAAATGTGAAAAAGAAGTAACTGAAAAGGGAGGAAGACTTAGCAGCCATTTTAATGCTGATCCTGTCAGTGTAGATCCAAAGACTTTGCACAAGCAAGCTTCCTTGAGTCTCTCAGGGATAGGATTGATCTCCATCCTTTCTCTGTATTGTGCCACATGTTCTTCAGGATCAGTGGTCCCATCGTAAGTCTTCATGTTGGGGGTTTGGAATCGCTTCGGGATTTCAGCATCACAGATAGGTGGAGCAAATCTGGATAACATGTGGCTTCCCTCAGGTATCTCATGGATTGGTCGTATCACCCCGGGAACACTGGGATATCATATCCTTGAGATTCTGTAGCTCCTTGGCCATAGCTTGGTTGATACCTGCATCCTGCATGGGACCACGGTTAGCGTTAAAGGATATAGGATCATACAAGTTACCTCTTTGCTGGGCGAAGGTTGGCATCCCGGATGAGTAGCTGGGATGAGAGGAGTCTCCGATAGGAGTTGGTCCTCCAGAAGCTATGGTCTGCATGGGGATTATATCTCCTTCATGGACTTCGGAGGATCGTTGATGTTGAACTCCTGAGTTTCCTTGACTCTGAAAGAAGGATCCTTGAGGTTAGGAATTATAGGATCCTTGGTGATATAACCCAGAGGATCCTGGTGGAAGGATGGATGACCCTTGTTGGAAGCATGGGAATCCTTGAGTTTGCTGACCCAGGGACCCTTGCTGAAGGATAGATGATCCTGGCTAGAACAACGAGGATCCTTGAATCTGTTGACCCATGGATCCCCGTTGAAGGATAGATGATCCTTGTGTGAACTGAGCCATGGATCCTGGACTGATGAAATCCAGCATCCTGGGCATCAAAGGAGTGTGATCCTCCGCTGACCTCTTAGTCTTCTTGAGATCTTCTATCTCACGAGGGATCCTCTAGTTGGTCTTGTCCTGCTGCTCAATGTATGCTTTATCCTGCGAAAACATAGATGAAAGATCACTGTTAGTATTAACCACCGGCGCAGCAGCGGTTTTCGAGCTCTGGAAGACTGGTAGTTGTGTCTTGCTTCCAGGAGCAGCAGGCCGTTGTGCTCCCGTGATTGGTGGAGGCATCGGTGGCAAAGTCCTTGATGAGAGAAGAACCGATGACGACATGGTTGATGAAGAAGAGGTTGATTGAGAGGCCATTGATAGTGATATGGGTATGAAAAAATCGAAAATTGATAGGAGTAATATGGATTATTGTTAGGGCACGGAAATTTGACACTGTGGATACGTTATCCTGACATATGTTCTTGGATCAGTTATCCTTAGACAGATCCTGTCAGGATCAGTGGTCCTCAGTACTTGGTATTATTAATAATTGTTTCTTGTGTGTAGGTTGTTATTTAATAAGTATAACGGCTTCAAGACTTATTCCACCGGATATCTCGCTATTGGACTTGTCAAACACGTGGTCAAATGGCTGTAACACGTTTAGTGGGAGAAGTGGCAGATTTATAGGACTTCTTGTTGTGTCACAAATAACTGAGTACTGAGGATATGTTATTCTTGAAGACGTTTCTTGATCAATTATCCTTCTGAAGAGTTCCAGAGCAATGTCAGGATCATGGATCCTCGGTACTTGGTGCTGATAACGGTTGTTTCTCATATGAATGTTAATATTTATCAACATTAACGGCTCCAAGACGTGGTCTACCTAAAATTAAGCTACAAGGCACCTCCAGCACGTGGTCAAGAGTGAAGACTAAGCTAGTGGGAGTAGTGCCATAAAAATAGGAGTTAGTTAGCTTTTATTTTTATTTATATTGAGATTATGATCAAAGTTAGGTCACTTGTTAACATTCATTCACTGCTTACACTCTCAAATACTCTGTCAAGAACTCTCTCTAGCAGTTCATACACCCATCCACACTTAGATATTCTTTGTAATCTTTGATCATATATCCACCCTTGTAACACCCTTTTTATTATCAATAAACTTGATGGTGATAGTTTCACCGTCCGGGGGTTTTTTGTGCCGGAGATTACTATAATCACGTACTCTCCGACCAAAGGTTACCTCGCTGATCCTTGACCGAAGTGATTCGACCAAAGATTACCTCGTTAATCCTTGACCGAAGTCAATCGATCAAAGATTACCTTGTTAAGTTTTGACCGAAGTAAGATTATCGTATTCAAGGGCTTTTTCCCTCGTGAACAAATCACGGTGTTCATCTCTATTCGTTCATATAATCACTGTTACCGTTTTAGCACTAAACCTCACATAACAGATTTGGATACATTATCCTTAGCAGATTTTTGTCCAAAACAATTTGTCGCCCACCGTGGGGCAATTGGTGCTATAATCCATATTATCCTATGAATTTTCGATTTTTTCATACCCATATTGCTATAAATGGCTTCTCAATCAACCTCTGCTTTATCAACCATGTCGTCATCGGTTTCTCTCTCATCAAGGACTTTGCCACCGATGCCTCCGCCAATCACGGGAGCAATAAAGGCTGCTGCTGCTGGGAGCAAGACGCAACTTCCAGTCTTCCAGAGCTCGAAAACCGCTGCTGCCACGCCGGTGGTTAATACTAACAATGATGTTTCATCTATGTTTTCGCAGGTTAAAGCATATATGGAGCAGCATAACAAGACCAACCAGAGGATCCTTCGTGAGATAGAAGATCTCAGGAAGAATAAGAGGCCAGCTGAAGATCTCACTCCCCTGGTACCTAGGATGCTGGATTTCACCAGTCCAGGATCCATGGCTCAGCTTTCGCAAGGATCTTTACTATTTCAGCCAGGATCCTGTATCCTGCAACCAGGGTCTGTGGGTCAACCGGCTCAAGGATCCTCAATGTTTCATCCAGGATCCTCTATCCTGCACCCAGGGTCCGTGGGTCAACCGGCTCAAGGATCCTCAATGTTTCAGCCAGGATCCTCTATCCTGCAACCAGGGTCTGTGGGTCCACCGGCTCAAGGATCCTCAACATTTCAGCTAGGATCCCATATCCTTCAACAAGGATCCATGGTTCAGCAGGCTCAAGGATCCTCACTCTTCCAGTCAGGATCATATATCCTTCAACAAGGGTCCGCGGGTCAACCGGCTCAGGGATACTCACGATTTCAACAGGGATCACCAGTCATTCCTCAGGGATCTTCTGGGTTATATATTCAGGTGTCCTTTGTTCAAGATCAAGGATCCTCAGGAATCCAGCACATACAATCTTCTGAAGTCCATGATGGGGACATAATTCCCATGCAAACCATTGCTTATGGAGGACCCACTCCGATTGCTGACTCCTCCTTACCCAGATATTCGTGTGGAATACCAAACTCCACCCATCAGAGAGGTAACTGGTACGATCCTATATCTTCTGATACTAACCGTGTTCCCATGTAGGACTCAGGCATCAACCAGGCCATGGCCAGGGAGTTACAGAAGCTGAAGGATATGATATCCAGTGTCCTGGGAGTGATACGTCCAATTCCTGAGATACCGGAAGGAAGTCACAAGTTATCCAGATTGGCTCCGCCAATATGTGATGCTGAAACTCCGAAGCGGTTCCAGACTCCCAACATGAAGACGTATGATGGGAGCACCGATCCTGAGGAATATGTTGCCCAATATAGGGAAAGGATGGTGATTAATCCTATTTCTGAAAGACTCAAAAAGGCTTGCCTTTGTAAAGGATTTGGAGCCACACTAACGGGAGCTGCACAAAAATGGCTGCTAAGTCTCCCCCTTTCTCAGTTACATCTTTCTCTCATTTAGTTAATTTGTTTAACACTCAATTTTCCTGTAGTCGGAAATTTGAGAGGTTAACCAGTGATTTATATCGTGTTATCCAACCTAGTGATGAATCCCTTAGGGATTACGTTACCAGGTTCGGCAAGGAAACTCTAGAAATCCCAAACCTTGATATGACTACTACTGTTGAAGCATTCAAGATGGGAATTCAAAAGAGCTCCCATTTTTATGATGATTTAGTGATGACTCCGTGCAAGACATTAGATGAAGTCAGAAACAGAGCATTAAGGTACATCCGCTTGGAAGAAGATAAAAAGATCCAGGATCGTCTTGGGGGACAAACAAAACAAGTAACTCCTGAGAAGAATAAAGGATCCTGGAATAGGAACAACAATTCGAAGCCATACGCCAAGTTCAACAATCAGAACATACGGGCAGTTGAAGAAGGAGATGACGATGAAGACTACCCTTGTATCTCCGACTATTGTTTCTCTGTAGATACTCATGGTTTGATTTGTGCCATGAAGGATCTGGGAGAAAAAGCAAGGTGACCCCGAAAGAATGAGAAGGCCGTCGGCTTCAGGGACAAGTCTAAGTGGTGCGCCTTCCACAAAGACTTTGGCCACGCGACAGACGAGTGCATCGGCTTAAGGGAAGAAATTGGGTACCTCCTGAGCAAGGGTCACTTTAAAGAACTCTTGGGAAGAAAGAAATCCAAAATCCAGGATCCTGAAGAAGCCCCTTAGAAAGCAGCAACACCACCACCAAAAACACACGTGATCAACTTCGTCTCCAGAGGCGCATATATATTTCGAAGTTCCTCTCCAACGGCAGAGACCCTCGTTGAGAAGACTGAATTGAATAATGGGGAAAGACCGCTTATCCCCACTACATCAATAGCTGATAAAAGAATCTTCTTTGAACAAGAAGATAGTATAAGGATCCATGATCCTCATCGAGATGCTCGCATGATCAATTTCATTTCCAGAGGGTCAGACATATGCGGGACTTCTTTCTCAGCAGCTAAGAGGCTAGCCAAGGAAATAAAATTGGATGGCGGGGACCGACCGGTTATATTCACCACTCTAACCACTGACAAAAGAATCTTTTTCGATGAAGAAGACAAATCAAGCATCCAGGATCCTCACCACGACGGTTGGATTATTACTTTATTTATAGCTAACCATTATGTTTGCAGGATCCTAGTTGACGGTGGTAGCTCAGTCAATATCATCCAACATGTTGTACTTCAGAAGATGAACATACCAGATCCAGACACCATCCCAAGAACATCGGTGCTAGTTGGTTTTAATGGAGAAACCAAGAAAACATTGGGGACATCAACCTCCCGATATACATCGAAGGGTTAAATCCTTAACAATGATTGTGTAATTGATAACCTTTCTTGTTGCAATGTTATTTTAGGCAGGCCTTGGTTACATGGAATGAAAGCAGTGGCTTCTACATACAATCATCGCATCAATCTTCCTACCCCTTGGAGAGTAGTAAGGATAGACGGTGATCAGGTGGAAGCCAAGAACTACTATTCTTTGTCAATGAAGCCTACAGCCAAGCAGACTGTGGCATAGCAACCACAGCAACATCCTAGGGACGTTCTAAAGGCTCGGGAGAAAGACGTTAAAGAAGTATCCTTCGATCCCGAGGATCCAGACATAAAGGTGGTCCTAGGATCCAGTATCCCCAGTAAGATTGAGGAGGATTTGTTATCCTTCTTAGGGTGAAGGAAATCTACCTTTGCCTTTAAGCATTCAGACATGACAGGGGCAACATATCAAAGACTGGTCAATATGATGTTCAAAGACCAATTAGGCAAGACCATGGAAGTTTGAATGGACTCAAAAGCATGAGGATGCACTGAAGGCTCTTAAGAATTATCTATCCTCAGCACCAGCCTTGATGAAGCCAATTTATGGTGAGTCGTTGTCTCTATACTTAGACGTTTCAGGTAATGCAGTCAGTGCTGTTCTGGCCAAGGATCATGAAGGTCCACATCATCCGGTATATTATGTAAGTAAAAGCCTCTTAGACACAGAGGTCAGATATTCTCACATTGAGAAATTAATTCTTGCTTTGATTATTGCCTCAACTAAGTTGAGACATTATTTTTAAACACCATACTATTATTTTGAGAACTAACTAATATGTTAAGGATGTGCTTAGAAAGATAGAGATGTCAGGAAGGATGGCCAAGTGGGTTGTGAAGTTGAGTGCATATGACATTCAGTATGAGCCTAGAACAGCCATTAAGTCCCGAGAGCTTGCGGACTTTGTGGCTAATTTCAGTAGCAACATGCAGAAGGAAGTTGATTTGGAAGTTCAGCAACTAGAAGAAACAAAGGATCCTTGGACCCTCTTCACAGATGGAGCATCCAACGTAAGAGGAACAGGATTGGGTATCCTACCGAAATCGCCACAGGGGGACATAATACCCCAGTCCATTGCATATGCATTCCAAGCCACCAACAATGAGGCAGAATACGAAGCACTTGTCGCAGGTTTACTTTTAGCCAAAAAAATGAGGATCAGGTACCTTCAAGTTTATATAGACTCTTTACTTATAACAAATCGCTTTAACGGTTCTTACACCGTAAAAGGTGAGAATATGGTCAAATATTTAGAAATTATGAAGGAATTAGCAAAATCCTTCGAGTTGTTTAGTATATTACAGGTACCTAGAAAAGAAAACGATGGGCAGACGCCTTGGTAAACTTAGCCTCATCTCTGAAGATTCCTGAGGATTTGAAAATCTCAATAATCCACATTCTCTCGCCAGCAATAGGAGAACAGGAAGTTGGAGAGATAACGAATGATAAAGAAATCGTGCTCTGGGATCCTTTATCCTCAAATAACAAAGGATCATGGATCCATCCTATCAAGAACTACATTCAGACTGGAGAAATTCCAGCCACAGAAAATCCCAAGTCCTTCAAACTCAAGGTATCCCAATATATTTTGTTAGATGATATGGTATATAGGAAATCTCTTGCAGGTCCATATCTCAGATGCATTGAGGATCCTGAGATCCAAGAAGTACTCAAGGATTTTCATGAAGGAGATTGCGGCAATCACACAGGTGGAAGAGCATTATTTTCCAGAATACTCGGAACTGGATACTTCTGGCCAACAATGAAGAAGGATGCAGTGGAGTATTCAAGGAAATGTGATGCTTGTCAAAGACACGCGAACATCCTTCATCAGCCAGCGGAGCCTCTATATCCTATATCCTCCTCATGGCCTTTCATGAAATGGGGTATGGATATTGTAGGCAAGCTACCAAAAGCACCTGGTGGAAAGGTTTTTATACTTGCTATGACTGACTACTTCTCCAAATGGATTGAGGCAGAAGCATTTGTACAAGTCCGAGAAAGGGAAGTAATATCTTTTATTAAACAAAATATTATAACTAGATTTGGTATTCCTGCTGAAATTGTTTGTGACAATGGTTCCCAGTTTATCGGGAATAGAACCACTAACTTTTGTGACAGTTGGGGCATCAAAATGATTACTTCCACTCTGGTTCATCCTCAAGCCAATGGTCAAGCAGAGTCTAGCAACAAGATCATCATCAACAATCTAAAGAAGAAGCTAGGATCGAAGAAGGGAAAATGGGCTGAAGAACTTCCTTATGTTTTTTGGGCAGACAGAACTACACCCAAAAATGCAACAGGCCAGACACCCTTCTCGTTGGTGTTTGGATCAGAAGCAGTAATTCCCACAGAAATGGTGGTTCCTACTACGAGAACCAGCATCTGTGATCCTGAAGCCAATGAAGAAATCCTTCTTGAAGACTTGGATACTATAGAAGAACTCAGAGACCTAGCAAAAATCAGAATGGTAGCTTATCAACAAAGGGTAGCTGGGGCATACAACAAAAATATCAGAATTAGAAGATTTCAAGAAGGAGATCTAGTGATAAGGAAAGCCTTTCAAAACACAACAAATCTGGTTGATGGGAAATTAGCACCCAAATGGGAAGGACCTTATCAGATTGAGTCAGAAGCAGGAAAAGAGTTATATCATTTGCTCACAATGGAAGGCAACAGGTTACCAAGAGCATGGAATGCCATCCACTTCAAGAAATATTTTTTCTGATCTGGATCCACTATCCTGAGAGGATATATTATCCAAAAAAGGATCTAGGATCCTTAAATCGGTAACATCTTTCTGATTAGTTATTCTTTTTGAATTATTACTGTTAATTTAAGGATAATATATTCTTAACACTTTATATTTTCCAAGTTTTGAATAACCATGCAGGATTATAATGATTAATTTGATGTTCAAGAGGTTGGCCACCTCTCCTTTACATATAAGGTACTTTACTACTTCCCTTGGCCTTGCCCACGATTGGATATGACCCCCGATGGTCATATCCCCTACGGTTTAAAGGTTTTCACCTTTCTCACGATCGCCAATTACGCACGCTATCCGACGTATAGTTCGGGGCAGCGGGACCAGTACACGCTTAGTGGCTGACAATTTCGTTGTCTCCGGCTATATGGAGGATCCTACGATTTATGGTAGACGAACCATACCACCGGTTTATAACGTTTTCACGTTATCTCACGTTTTGGCTAAATCCAGGTTTGGGCGAGTCCCCAGTTGACATCCGTAACTTTGGGTCAGTCCCCAGTTTGGGCTTGTCCCCAGTATTTGGGCTTGTCCCCTATTTAACATCAGTTGCACGGGCTTGTCCCCAGATTACACGGGCTTGTCCCCAGTTGCACGGGCTTGTCCCCAGTTTATTTTATGGGCTTGTCCCCAGTTTGTTGGGCATGTCCCCAGTTTATTTTATGGGCTTGTCCCCAGTTTATTTTATGGGCTTGTACCCGATTTATTGGGTTTAATCCTAGATAATATCATAAGTTATTTGCATCAGGTATCATAAATTAGATTCTGAGGATCACCGAAGGATCAATACTTATGGATTCAAAATCCTTTAATTCAATTTTATAAGGATTGCAAAAGGATCAATACTTATGGTAAATTAGGTCTAACCTGACCTTACGGTATGATTTCTGTTTATCGGTTTACACTTATTTGATTTAAGTTTATATCTTCATAGATATAAGGATTCATTATTCTCAATCTATTTTTATAAGGATTTTAGATCCTGGTTTATTTTTGCAAGGATATTTTATCCTAAAAACTTTTTACTAAAGTATATTATTTCTTAAAACTTCCAATGAGACTTAAGCTATATCAAACAAACTTTCAAAATAACAAGTAACAAGTAAGTAGTCAAAAGATTTATATATTAATTAAGATAAGCCACAAGGACTTATCCAAAATTCTTAACCCGAACTTCACCATACAAAAGATTGACCATCCACCCAAGTTAAACAGGTGTTACTAGTTGTTCGTGATTTGCAGGGAGAAGAATATTCAGCCGGAAGTGAAGTTTCCATGGAAACTCCATTGATATATGATAATTATATCTAGCTTGTCAAATCTCATATGTTTCTACATGAAGTCTGAATTCAAAGGCAAAATTACAGTTGCGATGTTATCACAACCGCCATTTTGGGGGCAATTGTTAGGACACGGAAATTTGACATTGTGGATACGTTATCCTGACATATGTTCTTGGATCAGTTATCCTTAGACAGATCATGTCAGGATCAGTTAGGTCACTTGTTCACATTCATTCACTGCTTACACTCTCAAATACTCTGTCAAGAACTCTCTCTAGCAGTTCATACACCCACACACTTAGATATTCGTTGTAATCTTTGATCATATATCCACCCTTGTAACACCCTTTTTATTATCAATAAACTTGACGGTGATAGTTTTCACCGTCCGGGGGTTTTTTGTGCCAGAGATTACTATAATCACGTACTATCCGACCAAAGGTTACCTCGTTGATCCTTGACCGAAGTGATTTGACCAAGATTACCTCGTTAATCCTTGACCGAAGTCAAACGATCAAAGATTACCTTGTTAAGTTTTGACCGAAGTAAGATTATCGTATTCAAGGGCTTTTTCCCTCGTGAACAAATCACGGTGTTCATCTCTATTTCGTTCATATAATCACTGTTACCGTTTTAGCACTAAACCTCACATAACAGATTTGGATACATTATCCTTAGCAGATTTTTGTCCAAAAAAATTATAGCACCAATTGCCCCATGGTGGACGCCAAATTGTTTTGGATAAAAATCAGCTAAGGATAATGTATCCAAATTCGTAAAAGTGAGGAATAGTGCTACGCTAATAACAACGATTATATGAATGAAAATGGAGTGAACACCGAGATTTGTTGCGAGGAAAAACCCTTTGATCTTGTTCAGATCAAAAGAAAAAACCTCCGGGTGATGACAACTCGTCGATCACCAATTTATTAATATCAAAAAGTGGTTACAATGATTGTGGAGATTAGATCTATGTTACAGTAGTAGCTAACGTGTATAGAGAGAATAGTGAGTTCTGCTCTAAGAGTGTGTGAGTACAAATGATATATTTAATCGATCATATCTCGATGTTTATAAAGAAAATAAATACAACAATAAGTCCTATCTATCCGCCACTATTCCACTAGTCTTCCAAAGTTCATTGACCACGTGCTGGTAGCTTCCAGTAGCGAAATTTAAGGTGGACCAAGTCACATAGCCGTTACTTATGTTGAACAATACCTACACACATGAAACAATTGTTAATTATATTAACCTCTGAGGATCCTTGATCTTCTACATGGTTCTGGAGCTCTTCGGGAGGATAACTGATACAGACATATCTTCAAGGATAATATATCCTCAGCAGAGAAAATATCAGTCCTAGCAATTATTTGTGGCTTGAAACTCACAGGCAATAGACTGGGGTATGATGTCCCCCTGTGGCGATTTCAGTTGGATATCTAATCATGTTCCTCTTACGTTGGAAGCTCCATCTGTGAAGAGGATCCAAGGATCCTTGGTTTCTTCTAATTGTTGAACCTCCAAGTCAACTTCCTTCTGCATGTCACTACTGAAATCTGCCACAAAGTCTGCGAGTGCTTGTGACTTGATGGCTGTTTTAGGCTCATACTGAATATCATATGCACTCAGCTTCATAGCCCACTTTGCTATCCTTCCTGACAATTATGGTTTTCTAAGCACATTCTTAACAGGATAATTTGTTCTCAAAATAATAGTATGAGTTTCAAAGTAATGCCTTAACTTAGTGTTTTGGTCAAAAATCGGCTAAGGATATTTTAACAAAGTTAGTTTTGTGAGGATTGGTGCTAAGTTAACAAATATTATAATGAATTGACTGCAAACACAAAGACAAGGACTTGTTGAGAGGAAAAGCCCTTGATCTGGTTCGGATCGCCGGCACAAAAACCCTGGGTGATGACAAATCGTCTATCACCACTTTATTAATGTAAAAATCGGGTTACAAGGGCGGAGTTAATGATCAACGAATACAATGAAGCTAAGTGTGTGTGTACTATATACAGAGAATTCTTAGAGAGTGTTTACAAATGTGAGCTCACAAGTGATAAAATCTAGTTGATCATAACCTCATTATAAACAAAAATAACTAATCCTACAAATCATCCACTCTTCCCACTAGCCGTTCCTTCTATTTTGACCACGTGCGGAGTCGTCCAGTAGCGCAAAAATAGGATGACCGAGTCGTCCAGCCGTTGTATCTATCAAACACATCACCACTCAAATACAACCATTAGTAAACAGATAATACCAAGGATCCTTGATCCTTTATAACCTGGAACATATCCCAAGGATAATTGATCCATAAATTATTCAAGGATAGAGGATTCTCAGCATAAGTTCTATGCCCTAACACTTAGTAGAAGCCATAATAAGTTCAAGAATCAATTTTTCTAAATGAGAATACCTAGCTTCAGCATCTAGAAGACTTTTACTTACATAGTAAACAGGATGTTGCTCACCTTCATGATCCTTCACAAGGACAGCACTTACTGCATTTCCCGAGATCGGTAGGTACAAGGATAGGGGTTCCCCATCTATTGGCTTCATTAATGTTGGGGCTGAGGATAAGTAATCCTTCAAGGCTTTGAGCGCAACCTCATGTTTCTCCGTCCACTCGAACTTTTTATTCTTTCTAAGGATATCATAAAAATCCTTACACTTCTCCGAAGATCGAGAGATGAATCTATTCAAAGCTCCAATTCTTCCAATCAACCTTTGTAAATCCTTTGCATTCACGGGTGACTTCAGGTTGATGATAGCCTTTATTTGCTCCGGGCTAGCCTCTATACCCCCTTTTAGTGACCATATAACCAAGGAACTTTCCCGCCTTAACACCAAAATGGCATTTATATGGATTGAGTTTCATGTTATACTGATCAAGGATATTGAAGGGATCCTCTAAGTCTCTAAGATGATCCTCAGCCTTCTTGGATTTGACCACCATGTAGTCTATATAGACTTCCATGGTCTCCCCTAGTTGGTCTTTAAACATCATGTTGACTAAACGTTGATAAGTTGCACCCGCATTTCTTAGTCCAAAGGACATGGCAATATAGCAATATATTCCAGTAGGATTCATGAATGTTGTGTCTTCCTGATCAAATGGTTCCATCTGAATTTGTTGAAATCCAGAGGAAGCATCCATAAAGGTAAGCATCTCATGTCCTACTGTTGCATACACCATGGAGTCTATATGTGGTAACGGGAAAGGATCCTTGGGACATGCCTTATTTAAATCGGTGAAATCGACAAATAGACTCCACTTTCTGTTCTTTTTTGAAACAACCACAACATTAGCCAACCATCGAGGATACTTAAAATCTCTGATTATATCGGCCTTAAGAAGTTTTTCAACTTCTTCTTGTATGATCGCTTTCCTCTTAGGAGCGAATTTCCTTTGCGTCTGATGGACAGATTTAATGGAATTATCAAGGCCTAACTTAAGAGTAATTACCTCTTTTAAAATACATGTCATGTCTGAGTGCTTGAAGGCAAATGTAGATTTTTATTGCTTGAGAAAGGATAATATATCCTCTTCAATGCTAGTAGGGATACTGGATCCTAGGAAAACTTTTACGTCTAGATCCTCGGGGTCCAAGGATACTTCTTTTAGGTCTTGTTCTCGTGCTTCCAGTACGTTCCTAGGATATTGTTGTAATTGCTATCCTATCGTTTGTTTGGCTGTTGGCTTCATGGACGAAGAATAATTATTCTTAGCTTCCACTTGGTCACCATTTATTCTTACTACTCCCCATGGAGTTGGTAGTTTGATACACTAGTCATAAGTAGAGGCTACAGCCTTCATCCCATGTAACCATGGCCTGCCAAGAATAACATTGTAACAAGAAAAATTATGAATAACACAAAATTTTTTATAAGTGTTTAACTCTTCGATTTATATAGGGAGTTTGATATCTCCCATCGTTTTCTTAGTTTCGTCACAGAAACCAACCAGCACGGGTGTTCTTGGGATGATCTTCGAGTCTAGGATATTCATCTTTTGGAGTACATCATGTTGGATGATGTTGACTGAACTTCCATCATCGACTAGGATCCTGCGTACATAATGGTTAGCAATAAATAAAGTTACAAACAAACCATCGTGGTGAGGATCCCGGATGCTTGTTTTATCTTCCTCATCAAAGAAGATTCTTTTATCAGTCGTTAAGGTGGTGGATATGACAGTTCGCTCTCCATTCTCCAACTTATTCTCCTTAGCATGTCTTTTGAAAAGAAGTATCACATATATCTGAGCCACTGGATATGAAAATGATGACTTGTGCATCTGGTGGGGCGGAGTTGCTTTCTGTGGTATATCTTCAGGATCATGGATCCTATATTTCTTTCTTCCCAAGAGCTCCTTGAAATGGCCCTTGCTTAGGAAGTATCCAATTTCCCTTCTTAAACCAAAACAATCATCGGTCTGATGGCCAAAGTCTTCATGGTATGCACACCATTTGGATTTGTCTTTGAAGGAGGTCGACTTCTCATTTTTCCAAGGCCATTGTGCCTTCTCTCCAAGATCTTTTATGGCACAAATAAAGCCATGAGTATCAACAGAGAAGCAGTACTCGGAGAAACTCGGATAATCTTCATTGTCATCGTCTCCTTCTTCAACTGCTCGGACATTTTGATTGTTGAATTTGGAATAAGGCTTCGAGTTTTTTGTTTCTGAATGAGGCTCCTTGTTTCTTATCAGGAGACTCTTTTTTTGTTGGAGTTCCTAACCGTTCCTGGACCTTCTTATCATCCTCTAGCCTTATAAATCTGAGTGCTCTCTTTCTGACCTCGTCTAAAGTCCTGCACAGAGTCATCACAAGATCGTTATAAAATGGGGAGCCCCTATGTACCCCCATCTTGAAAGCTTTTACGGTCGTAGCCATGTCAAGATTAGGGATCTCTAGGGCCTCCCTGCCAAACCTTGTAACAAAATCCCTAAGGGATTCATCATAAGGTTGGACAACTCTATATAAATCACTAGTTAACTTTTCAAACTTTCTACTACAAGAAAATTGATTGTTGAACAAGTTAACTAAATGTGAAAAAGAAATAAGAGAGTAGGGGGAAGACTTAGCAGCCATTTTAATGAGGATCTAGAGAGTGGATCCAAAGACCTTGTATAGATAAGCTTCCTTGAGTCTTTCAAGAATTGGATTGATCTCCATCATTTCCCAGTACTTATCCACATGCTCCTCTGGATGGTCCCATCATACACCTTCATGTTGTGGGTTTGAAATCGTTTTGGGATTTCAGCATCACAGATGGGTGGAGCGAATATAGATAACTTGTGGCTCCCTTCTAGTATCTCAGGAATTGGTCGGACCACTTCTGGCATACTAGATAACATATCCTTAAGCTTATGGAGTTCCTTAGCCATATCCTGATAATACCTGTATCATGCATGGAACTAAGGTTAGCATCTAAGGATATATGATTATAAGGGTTACCTCTTTGTTGGCTGAACGTTGGCATCCCAGAAGAGTAGCCAAGATAAGAAGCATCTGCTACGGTAGTCGGTCCACCAGAAGCTATGGTCTGCATGGGGATAATATCTCCTTCATGGACCTCTGAAGACCTTTGATGCTGAATTCATGAGGATCTTTGATGTTGCCAGAAGGATCCTTGAGGTTGGAAGTTCAAGGATCCATGAGGATACAACCCAGAGGATCCTGGTTGAAGGATGGATGATCCTTGCTGAAGGAACGAGGATCCTTGAGCTTGCTGACCCATGGACCCTAGTTGAAGGATAGACGATCCTTGCTAAAAGATCGAGGATCCTTGAGCTTGCTAACCCATGAACCCTGGTTGAAGGATAGATGATCCTTGCTGAAAGATCAAGGATCCTTGAGCTTGCTGACCCATGGACCCTGGTTGAAGGATAGATGATCCTTGCTGAAAGATCGAGGATCCTTGAGCTTGCTGACCCATGGACTCTGGTTGAAGGATAGATGATCTTTGCTGGAAGATCGAGGATCTATGAGCTTGCTAACCCACAGACCCTGGTTGAAGGATAGATTATCCTTGAGCAATTTGAGCCAAGGATCCTGGAGTGGTAAAATCCAGTATCCTAGGCATCAGAGGAGTCTGATCCTCCACTGGCCTCTTAGCCTTCTTGAGATCTTCTATCCCACGAAGGATCCTATGGTTAGTCTTTCTTTGCTGCTCCATATATGCTTTAACCTGCGAAAACATACTAGAAACATCATTGCTAGAGTTAACTACCGAAGTGGCAGCAGTGGTTTTTGAGCTCTGGAAGACTGGAGTTTGAGTCTTGTTTCCAGCAACAGTAGCCCTTGGTGCTCCCGCAAGTGGAGGAGGCATTGGCAGTGAAGATCTCGGTGGGAGTGAACTGGATGAAGGCATGGTGGATGAAGCAGAAGATTGTTGATAGGCCATTGAAAGTGATATAGGTAAAAAGGTTGAGAACTGATAAGAAATATTATGGATTATAGCACCAATTGCCCCACGGTGGGCGACAAATTGTTTTGGTCAAAAATCGTTAAGGATCAAGTAACCAAATTTGTAAAGTGAGGTCTAGTGATAATTTAACAATAACGAATATGAATCGGTTGCAAACACAAACACAATGATTTGTTGCGAGGAAAAGCCCTTGATCTTGTTCGGATCGCCGGCACAAAAACCCCGAGTGATGAAAAATCGTCTATCACCACTTTATTAATATCAAAAATTGAAGTACAATGATGGAGATATGGATCGATAATACAAGAATAGCTAAGTGTGTGTGTTGTTAACGAGAGCTATTGAGTAATACTCAGTTGTATGAAGTGAATAATAATGTGTGACTTAGCCGATCTCATATCTCAATATAAAGTAAATAACATCTAACAATAATCCCTACTTTTGCGCCACTCTTCACACTAGCCATTCCCATCAGTTTGACCACGTGCAAAAGGAGTCCAGTAGCGATTAAATAGGGTGACCAAGTCATCCAGCCGTTATACCTATTGATCACAACACCACTCAAATACAATCATTAGTAGATAAGTAATCCCAAGGATCCTTAATCCTTCATAACCTGGAATATATCTCATGGATAAATGATCCAAAAGTCACATAAGGATAGAGGATCCTCAGCATAAATTATATGCCCTAACAATAATGTGATAACATATGTTATTCCTTCATCTAGTCACTTTCATTAATGTATAGCATATTCAATGGCCAATATGAACTCTAAAAACTAAGCAATTTTTTTCATTGTTGACCATGGTATGTATCAGATTCAGTTCTCAATAGCGTATTATAGGCTTTTGGCCATCTAATTGTTGTTTTGCGATCTATTAGAGCCACAAAAACACAAAAAACGGTGAAGAACATCACACTTACCTTGTTAATCGTTGCCTCCTACACCTTCGAATATAATAGTTAGGGTTGAAGCAAGAAACACACCCTTTTTACATACAATTGATGGTCAATCTTCAAAAACTAGAAGAATATTCGATGAATCGGTGTTTACTCTTTGAAGATTGAGACCTAATTTGTGAATTTTGTCTGGGAATTGAGGGATTCAAGTGCATGGTAGGGAATATGGTTAATAATTATTGGGTTTCTTTTCTTAACATACTAGGAAAATTACCACACTGCCCTTTTTTTATTAAAAGCCATTAAAAGCAGCTACAAATAATTACAAATATGCCATACGTAATATAGGCTATTGATCAAACTTAATCAATGGTTATAATTCATTTATCGCACTTCTCGCACTAAGTTTACTTATCCCCAGAATTTAAGCATATATGTGTGTAATCAATTGTGATCGATAACGATTCATAATTGGTCCATGTGACAATGTCTAATTGTCTTATATTTATCTCCTTAAAAAGAATTGACTCCCACCAAACACATTGTCTCATCCGCCTCCGGTGGCCTCCTTTCTCCGGATAATCCGACTCAACTGCCGAACTAACACACAGCGTCGTCCCATGTTTGGTAAAAAAGTTCGCGGGGTTAATGAAATGGACGACATCAACCATTTTCTACCCATTAGCTCTATTGGCCGCAGGGGCCAAGCTTCTTTAATTAGGGTCAGGGATGACCCCCTGTTTTTTTGCGCGCTAGTGTAAGTTTACTATATGTTTCTTGAAAAATTTTATATGTAATAAAAACTTACCCTTTTTTGATAAAAAAAAAATTTAGCTTGCTCCCCCTCGTTTATTATGTTTTTTAAATAGATTTTGAGTTCGTAAACCCCAACATCCCCATCCCCCCCCCCCCCCCCACCACCACCCCCACACCCCACCAACGAGTTAAAGCTAAACTCTCATCAATTTGTGAAAATGGCTATAACTAGTGAGCATATACAACTTTAAGATCATACTAACATTATGATTCTTGTTCAAATCCTAACTCCACAACTTAGACTAAAAGCAACTTTAACTATAACAAAATTTAATTATCTAATTAAATTTAATCTTATTAAAATAAAGCTTATACGATATTTGTAAGATGACTTAACTTTGTTCTTGATTGCTACTTTCCGCTTGTTGACGACCTAAAGTCAACATATGAAGACGATTTCATGTGAATTCAATATTTTGACGTTTTGTAAATTGTAATTTCATACAACCCACAATATATAATTTCTCCACCCAAACATACAGCATTAAGTTCGTTTACATACCACCTACCTGAATTTCATTTTATTTAAAACAGGTGACCATAATTATCACACAATTAAACTAGTATATTTCATTAAGGCATTTTAAGGAACACTTGATGGGTGTCTTATATTTCAAGGTTCATATATATTGCTATTACTTCAATTCAACCTATTAATTTATTTATTATATTCACCTTTATTTGAAAAATTCAACATCAAGAGCATAGTTGCATCAACAATCAAGCAAAACCATAATTTATCTAGTGAATGTAATCATGCTAGTGTCATCTTTGCTAATTTCATATTTGGCGCTCAATTTCCTTAAGATCTTCATTATATATGATCATGAAATTTGCTACTCCCATGTAAATAGAGAACTAAATTTGAAACCGTAGAGGTTCTTTTTTTGCATGACTATAGATAAGCTACGTTTTTTTTAGCAATTTACAACAATTACTTAAAACTCCAAGCTCTATTACACTTAATTGACAACTTTTAGAAATCATAGTTTAATCCGTTTGGTTTCAAAGTCCCCATATTTGCTCTATTGTGACATTCAATTATTTTTTTATTATTTAATACCTGGTTTACCAACCAATATATACATACATAAATTTTCTTTCATAACAAAATCAGTTGTCATTTTTATTCATAAAATAAAATATAAATATATCGCATGCTACAACAATTTGATCATAGTCAACATACACTCGCATATATAAACTCTGAAATGCCAGAAGAGATAGCAATTAAGTTGAGTATACGTATATCAATACATACACATAATAAGCATTTCTAATCTTTGTCAAGTTTACTTATTGATCATCTTGTTGGTATATATATAAAAAAGGGTTCAAATAAAAATAAAGAGAATAAAGAGTTACCTAAGAATGATAAGAACCAATAGATTTTTGACATGTCGCACTACAACCTATGATTAAAGAACAATTCTAGGAAACTATGTCGGTTATAGAGGTGAAAGAGTAATTCTAGGAAACTACGACGGTTTTTGGTAATTTTAAATTTCAGCCATTAATTAACATGAGTTAATGGCTAAGATTTATTCCTAATCTTCCTAGGAAACTTTTTCTTTTTAGAATAATCATTCCCTATATATATATATATATATATATATTGCAATAATTCAATTTCTTTCTTGAACTTAAACCTATATATATCTAAGTAGAAGCTCTCAATGCAAGAGAGATGTGTAAAATTAGTGAGATGCAAGGTTGTAGGGTTCCAGTCGCTCAGATTAGTTCACTAAAACGTAGAGTTGAGCCCGCGATTCGTACACAATGCTTACTATTTAAAAGGTATAATTATAAATTTATAGTAAAAAGTAGCCAAGCATTTAAAATGTATATATAATTATTTTTAGTAATATAACAACTGTGTCATAATTACGAATTAATAACAATTATTATATATGATTAAATTAGAACCTCTTTTTTTATAATTATTGTAAATATGTTTAAAAGGAAATATATGTGTGTATTTTTAAACACATACACACATTACACTATATAATTAAATAATAAGTGAGTCGTTGAAGAGGTAGGTCCCAGCAGAGCCCAGTTGGACCCGCAAGACTCACCTTAAACAGGGACGTCTGCGCAGAGACCAACTGGATCCGCAGGACCAACCATGCGCAGAGACGTGACGTCCTTACGCGCAGTACGCAAGCTGGTCCCGCAGGAAATGCCTCCCAATGGTGAAGGACTCCGCCTGTCCCCGCAGCCTCGGATACAAGCCATTAGGGAAGGCCACCCGCGCAGCATGGCTACACGCACAAGGCACTTAGCTCTCGATCATTCAGTGTCACCTGAAGGAATGAGCCAAGCCGGGAGCAATCCCGCACAGAGGCGGGAGGGGGAATACTCCCGCCCAAATAAGCCAGTCCGTATACTGAAGGATCTTTTACTGTACCTGACGAGGTATGGGCGAAAGATCTGATCAGAGATACGACAGCTCACTGATACAGTATGGCGAGCAGCATGCTCCTGTACTGTATCACTATTAGCCGCTGCCTACTCACCAACTACTGCCATACCACGTGCGTAGCCGTCAGTTGGTGGAACAGGAATAGTATACAGCAGGCCTGGTCACTATCAGCCGCTACCTACCCACCAACTACCAGCAGGGCACGTGCGTAGGCTACTGTTGGTGGAACAGGAACACTGTTGCAGCCGGCCATACCTCTTTGGAAACCTACCTTCGGCTATAAATACCACAAATGGTATGACCATCTCATCTTATCATACCTTACTACATTATCATCATATTATACCTGATATCTGCTCTAGCAATCTCTTAATATATTTTTATATTTAAAGAGCAATCTAGTCTGATTCTCACGCCGGAGGGTGGTCACAAGGAGGAACCCCCCCCCCCCTTCTCAGTGACGAGCTCACGGTGTCTGTTTTGCAGGTTATCAGAAGAACCATCTTCCAAGGGTCTAACCCCTCGTGGGAAACATCTCTCCAACCCCCAGGTTACCAGTAATCTGTCCGGGGTCCGGTTAGTGTTTCTTCATTGGCGCCATCCGTGCATAAAGCTAGAACTACAATTTTCTCCAGTTTTTTCAAACTTTTACAAAGATGGTTAGAGAAATTCCGGTAACCACAACCCCAGCTACTGGGAGGAATACCGGCAACACAGTTTTTACGAACACTACCCCGGTTACCGAAGCCGGGGCAAGTGAAGTAAATTTTACGAACACTACCCCACTTATCAAAGCTGGGGCAAGTGCAGTAAATGATCGCCTACTGGGATCCACTGATACCCAGTTTGAGAAACGAAGAATCCCCCGCCAGACTCTCGATGAAGTTAAGGCATGGGCGGAGGCACGACAAAAGGAATTCCAGGCTGAGTTGAACGAACGCTTGCGTTCCGTGCAACAGGCCGACGAATTCGAATACTGGGAGGATGACTCGGAGGAATCCGACTCCGACGCGAACCCTCGCCATAGGGCAAAAGGGAAGCGTAAGGAAACGGAATCCCAACCGAAAAGGCATTTTGGACAAGCCTTCAAACCAAAAAGCACAGGTGGAAGTCCACGAGACTTCTCTAAAACGTTCAGACCAAACGTTGCAAATGCAGGAACGTCCAAATTTGCAAGGGACATTGCTGAGGCAATCGCCCCAAAGAGTGCCAAACAAATGCCCAACATAGGCACATATGACGGTATATCTGATCCAGACGATCATTTGAACAGGTTCATAGCGGGGGCAACCGTCAGCAATTGGACGGAACCCACGTGGTGTTACATGTTCCAAATGACGCTGGTGGGGGCTGCTAGAGCTTGGTTTGATCGCCTACCGGTCAACCACATCTACGACTGGGCAGACTTCCAGCAGAAGTTTAGCCAACACTTCAGCCAGCAACGGAAGTATACCGAGGAGCAATGGACAATCCTCAAATGCATACGAGAGGAAGATGAATCTCTGCCAAACTTCATCACTCGCTTCAACTCAAAGAAGCTAAGTTTGGGCAATATCAGCGAAGATCTTGTTCGCGCTGCCTTCATCCAGGGCGCACATGACCCAGAGCTCATCCGCACCCTAACGGGTAAAGATGGCATGCCATCCACATGGGATGGCATCATGACAGCAGCAAAACGCTATGCGGAAACGGAGAAGCAGCTGGGTAAAGATCTCCCACAGAGCACAAACCTCTACACCCAGAGGACGAGAGAGGACAACGTCCTCACAGCCCGACTAAATAAAAAACGAAAGCTAGGCATTTGGCAGTCAAGGGTAAACTTTGACACCTCATCCGGCTTGCAACATCGGTTGGGCGGAAGGGATAATGTACAGCCGCACCGAAACTCCAGATGGACGCCACTCACCAAAAGCGTCACTGAGATATTCGCCACTGAAGAGCTCCCGTGGCCAAAACCTCCGATAATCCGACATCGTCACGATGCTGATCGGAGCAAATATTGTGACTTTCACAAGACAAAGGGCCACAACACTGAAGAATGCATAGATGTAAAAGACATGGTCGAAGCATTTGTCAGAGATGGGACGCTCGCGCACCTCGTGGCGCAATAAAGGCTGAGCAGGCGGATGCGTGTAGAACCCCAGCTGGGGAAAACGAATAAAAATTCCAGCTTCAACATTGAGACCACATGCTGCGTAAAGAACGAGATCCCGAACCAGGTGCGTATCGGCTCGATGGCGCTCCCATCCCAACATGGAAGGGAGCTCATTTACACAGTTTGCATGTAAATCAATTCCAATTTGTAAAGAAAAGGCCAAGAGCCACTTCTAATGGAAATGATTCTCTTTTAAGAACATCGAAGCTGATGATTTTACATTTATACTTTTCTGAACACTAATATGCCGGTTTTCACCGCATAATTACGTGAGGTCATTGCATGGGAAGGCGGTCCTACCCGCACGAACCCAAAACGTGACAAACCTTCACGCAGGTCAGTTGAAGGGGAAAAGTTCAATTCTCCCATTAAATGAAAGTGCCGGTCTATCCGCATGAATCATGAAAGGAAATTGAATAACCACCTATCAACAACCGCGCGTCGAACGGTTAAACTATGCAACACTGGTGACGGCATTCACATTACGTAAAGTCGTTGCGTGGGAAGGCGGTCCTACCCGCACGAACCCAATAACGTGGCAAACCTTCACGCAGGTCAGTTGAAGGAAAAGTTCAATTCTCCCATTAAATGAAAGTGCCGGTCTATCCGCATGAATCATGAAAGGAAACTGAACACTAACCTATCGACAACCGCGCGTCGAATGGTCCAAAACAAAATTCTTAAAAGGATGAGGAAAACCTACACGCAGGTCAGATAAGGGTAAAGTTTTGCCATCCTACTAAGTGCAAGTGACGGTTCTACCCGCACAATCACGAAAGAGGAAGCAAAACTTCACACCTATTATCAACCACGTTCAAAGGTTAACTTATCCTCAAAAGGTGAGGAAAACCTACACGCAGGTCAGATAAGTGTAAAGTTTTGCCATCCTACTAAGTGCAAGTGACGGTCTTATCCGCACAATCACGAAAGAGGAAGCGAAAACTTTAATCCATTATCAACCACGTTCAAAGGTTAACTTATCCTCAAAAGGTGAGGAAAACCTACACGCAGGTCAGATAAGTGTAAAGTTTTGCCATCCTACTAAGTGCAAGTGACGGTCTTATCCGCACAATCACGAAAGAGGAAGCGAAAACTTTAATCCATTATCAACCACGTTCGAAGGTTAACTTATCCTCAAAAGGTGAGGAAAACCTACACGCAGGTCAGATAAGGGTAAAGTTTTGCCATCCTACTAAGTGCAAGTGACGGTCTTATCCGCACAATCACGAAAGAGGAAGCAAAAACTTTAATCCATTATCAACCACGTTCAAAGGTTAACTTATCTTAATGCCTTAGAAATTTCGAAAAGGAAAACCTACACGCAGGTCAGATGAAGGTTGAAGTTTAGCCATCCTACCAAGTGCAAGTGACGGTTCTACCCGCACAATCACGAAGGAGGAAGCGAAACTTTAACCCACTATCAACCACGTTCAAAGGTTCTTATTCTAAACACTTGGAAAATTGCTAATTTAAACTAAGTATGCAAGTCATAAGTTTATAAAGCAAGGAACCCAAAGAAGGAAATAACAATCTTATACGCAAAAAGATTAATATTTCAAGAATATATTACAAGAATGGCCGGGTAACTACCCGCCTAAAAGAATAAAACTATACAAGTCTATCTTAGCAATGGGAAGGGATCTTCAGGATCAAGCTTCAGGGCCGCTTCCACTTGGACCCGCTCCGTCAGAAGAACGGGGTGGTTCGAGGAACGCTTTGAGGACAGCTAACCCATCATCAGCAGCAGCTACTTCGTCCACCTTCTCCACCACTGGATGCGGGAAGGCGGCGTATTGGTTCAATGCTTGGTCATAAATGGCTTCGGTATCCACATCGAACAAAGGGAAGTTGGAAGGCGGGACGCCTTTCTCAACAAACCCTAGACCAAGCAGGAAGCCGGCCTTTTCCCCATCCTCATGAGAAGCGTTGAGGGCTGCGGTCATAGCATCATCGTAAGAGGTCTCCGAAAAGACCCGACGCACAACCTACAAAGAAAACACAAGTATTAGAACCTTTTCTTACAAAAGAAAAGCGTGAAGATAAAACTAAACATACCTGAGGCAACGCTTCTCGAAGAAGCCATTGGAGGGCAGCTTGAGCTTCGTTATGGGCGCGTTCGGCTTCGCTCTTGTTAAGGTTGGCAAGTAAAACTTCCTTTGCGGTCATAGCATCATCGTAAGAGGTCTCCGAAAAGACCCGACGCACAACCTACAAAGAAAACACAAGTATTAGAACCTTTTCTTACAAAAGAAAAGCGTGAAGATAAAACTAAACATACCTGAGGCAACGCTTCTCGAAGAAGCCATTGGAGGGCAGCTTGAGCTTCGTTATGGGCGCGTTCGGCTTCGCTCTTGTTAAGGTTGGCAAGTAAAACTTCCTTTGCGGCAGCCTCTTCGACGCCCTTAAGTTTCCGCTCGGTGTGGTCAAGCACCCCCCTCTGGTCCAGGATTTCCTGGAGTTTCTTGGCATCTTCCATTGCCAAGGCATCATGAGCGCGTTGGAGAGCCTCTAATTTGGCCTTGAGCTCCTCATTCTCCACACGCAAAGGCTCAGCAACGGCTTCAGCCTTGGCAGCCCTCTCGGTTGCGTTTCGCGCAGTCTCCCTGGCCAGCCGAAGCTGTTCATTCACAGCTTGGGCAGCCTTGGAGCGGGCCTCGAGTCGCGCCTGAACTTCAACCTCGAGGGCCTTGAAGGCCTTCTCCTTGTCGGCGGCAGCTGCCGCCAGCTGTTGGTTCTCCTCCCGAAGAGCACGCGCCTCAGATATGTCCTTGGCGCGAGCTGCTTTCAACTTGTCGTTTTCACGACAAAGCAGCTCGACGCGCGGCTGCATCCGGGCCTGGAGAACCCGAAGCTCATTAGTTAGCCTACCCTCCTGGTAGCTAACCATGGCTTCCCCCAACGCACCCGGAGGAGCAGCGTGGCGAGCCCAGTCCACGCACTCCACAGGTGTGCGAAGGGTTGTTCCTCGGCGTATGTTCCATCGTGGAACATACACTTCATTGGAATCCGACACTGCAAAAGAAACAAAGGCAGTAAGGAAAAGATGATAAAAAACATAAGAAAAGAAAGGAACCCTACGCACCTGTAGGGTCAATGACAGGCCGATAGCCGCCAAACCCATCACCTGAACCTAAAGGAAATCCATCCAACAGGTCAGGCAGACGGGAAGGTGGCAATGATCGGCGGGAAGCCCTGCGCGTACCTGATGGTCCGGCCATCGGTGCCGGTGGCGCGGGCATGGTGGCAGCCGCCGAGGTCGCCGTTGTGGTCGCCGCCGCGGTCGCCGCCTCGTAGGCAGCAGCAGTAACCGCCGGCTCTGTGAAGGATGCTGTAAAAATCGCACTCACAGCCGGCGGTGACGTCATCTCAGCTGGAACAGTCTGCTCAGAGGGAGCAACTGAACCAGCGGAAGCAGGCGCAGGCACCTGGGTCGACGCCTCAGGTAGGCTGACCAAGCCTACCGTCATTGGCGGAAGGGTACTCCTCTGCGCTTCACCCCGGAATGCGTCAACATCCACGCCTGCACAAAGAAGAAAGTGTTAGATAAATTTATGAAGTGATAAATTTACAGACATTATAATTGTACTTACGGGTTTTCTTGACCCTGAACGTACGGACGGGCGGGGAGGAACCCGATGGAGCCGGCCTCTTAGTACCGGTCACCGTTGTCTTCGTTGGTTCTCCGGAGGTAACGGTCGTAGCCTCCGGAGCAGTGGTCTTCTCACCACCGGGCTTCCCCGCCACTTCTTCACTATCTGACTCCGAGTCAGATAGAACCACTGGATCAGCTGTGGAGGCCTTCTCCTTCCCCTTCACGCCGGCAGCAGCCTTCTTCTTCCGCACCAACGGAGGAGCATCTGAGGATTCCTCAGAAGAAGACGGGTCAGGAATTCCAGCAGCGGGTACAGCATTGAGGGATTGAGGAAAGAATATCGCCTTACCTGGCCGCCGGTGGCTCAGGATCTCGTGGCCTAGCGGATAGACCTCCACAAACCGATCCGCCGTTTGCTCCAGGATGGGCAACTCGCCCTCGTCCAGAGCACGAGTACCCATCCGCGCAGGACCGTCGGTTTCCCGCGGGTACAGAAGCGACTCCAAATCATTTCCCTCTGAAAGAATAAACAGTTAGAAGACAAACGCGTATCAAAAAGAAAGAAAAGACATACCATAGGGAATAGAGTTCAAACCGTATTCGAGAAGGATGGGAACCTGAGACGCATCCTTCCACACCCGGCTCATCCCTAACATGACCATCCCGGACTCCGCAAACCGGTAAACCGGAGATTGGATCCGGGATATCTTCGAAAACCATTCCGCCTCCTGGTAGTTGGGGGCGTGAAGGCTCGGTATCGCTTGGCCATTTTTAAACTTCATGGCAAGGGGGATGGCGCGGGCAGAAATGTAGAAGAATTCCTGCTTCCACGCGCGAAGACTGCGCTCGGTGTCGCAAATCTTCAGACCCTTAATACGGGTCGTCAAGGTGTACCACCCCTGGATGCACCTCCAGGTATAGAAGGTCATCAGGCGGTCCACATGGGGCTCGATGCCCAAAATCCGGCACACCCACTCAAAATGGCGAATCTTGGCGATCGCCATGGGGTGCAGCTCGGTCAAATGAACACCGTGCCTCTCAAGGACACGGTAAACAAATTTAGTCAATGGAAATCTAAGATTCCCATAGACAAAAAATGCAGCATAAACCCCGATCTTGCCTCTGGGGGCATCGTACACGGTCTGGTGGGATTCAGGAAACTCAGGCTCGAGATGATCGAGCATGAACTTCCTGACAACATACCGGTACTGATCGCCGGGCAGAGCACACTGGCACTCGCCAGCAGTACCCCTGTCGTCAGCTATAGCCTCAGCATCACGAGAAGACATCTTGAAGAGGAAGAAGAGAACGATTTCGAGAGAATGCTCGATTGAATAAAAGAGTATTCGCCGGAAATCGCCTTAAAGATGAAGAGAAGAGTGAAAAGTATGGATTACAAATAACCCTCTCCCCCTTTATATAGTAATCGCAATTAATGCGGTGAATTTAATGCGGAGGAGAGAGAAATCGAAGGTGCAATGAAACTATGACACGTGGCAAAAAGCAAGCTGGCAACAGCTGTTGAAAGGACGTATGCCAGTAATTTCGCGGCCACGCGCCCGAAAAATCGCGCCCACGCGACTGAAAAACCGACTGGAATGACCATGTTCTGTCACGTCACCATAACTTCCTGCACGTCCTGACACAGTCAGAAGAAACCGTCGCACGACGTTTCAGAGGTTTGGACTGTTATCTTTTCACCAACTCTTCGAATTTCAAAATTCAAAATTCGAAAATATTAAAAAGTAAGCGGGAAAATACCCCTTACCCCTTGGCAAGCAAGTAACCGTAAGACGGATGCGGGTACAGTGTAAAGGCAAAACCCTTCACATACCTAGCACCCGCAGGGAATTGAAGCCAAATAAACCTTGGCAAACAAGTAACCGTAAGACGGCTGCGGGTACAGTGTTAAGGCAAAACCCTTCACATACCTAGCACCCGCAGGGAATTGAAGCCAAGAAAACCTTGGTGAACAAGTAACCGTAAGACGGATGCGGGTACAGTGTTAAGGCAAAACCCTTCACATACCTAGCACCCGCAGGGAATTGAAGCCAAGTACCTCGGCAACCAAGTAACTATAAGACGGGTGCGGGTACAGTGTAAAGGCAAAACCCTTCACATACCTAGCACCCGCAGGGAATTGACGCCAGGAATACCTTGGAAGTAAAGTAACCGTAAGACGAGCGCAGGTACAGTGTTAAGGCAAAACCCTTCACATACCTAGCGCTCCGCTGGGAATTGAAACCAAGAAGGATCTTCTGGGCAATGCTTGCGGAAACGGAAATAACATCCCCGCATAGCGGGAACGTCGAGAACTACGTTGTTTGAAGCTCCAGGATGGAATTGGTGGTCTTAACATAATTGATCACTATGTTCAAAACTACCAAAACCTCATGGAAAATACATACAACTGGGACTCAATGCTCCTGACTTGCGAGGAGGTTACAGACCTACCCGCATCATACCCAAAGACCAAGCAGGAAACTCGGGCATTTCTGCAAGTGACAAGGACTTCCGCGGAAAGAATCCCCATGGAAAACCTTACAAAACCCTTTTCAAAACCCTTTGCTCAAGTCCAAAAGTTCACCTCACTTTATTAAACACTCATGAGAAGAACATTGGACTGGGGGGACTTGAAGAGGTAGGTCCCAGCAGAGCCCAGTTGGACCCGCAAGACTCACCTTAAACAGGGACGTCTGCGCAGAGACCAACTGGATCCGCAGGACCAACCATGCTCAGAGACGTGACGTCCTTACGCGCAGTACGCAAGCTGGTCCCGCAGGAAATGCCTCCCAATGGTGAAGGACTCCGCCTGTCCCCGCAGCCTCGGATACAAGCCATTAGGGAAGGCCACCCACGCAGCATGGCTACACGCACAAGGCACTTAGCTCTCGATCATTCAGTGTCACCTGAAGGAATGAGCCAAGCCGGGAGCAATCCCGCACAGAGGCGGGAGGGGGAATACTCCCGCCCAAATAAGCCAGTCCGTATACTGAAGGATCTTTTACTGTACCTGACGAGGTATGGGCGAAAGATCTGATCAGAGATACGACAGCTCACTGATACAGTATGGCGAGCAGCATGCTCCTGTACTGTATCACTATTAGCCGCTGCCTACTCACCAACTACTGCCATACCACGTGCGTAGCCGTCAGTTGGTGGAACAGGAATAGTATACAGCAGGCCTGGTCACTATCAGCCGCTACCTACCCACCAACTACCAGCAGGGCACGTGTGTAGGCTACTGTTGGTGGAACAGGAACACTGTTGCAGCCGGCCATACCTCTTTGGAAACCTACCTTCGGCTATAAATACCACAAATGGTATGACCATCTCATCTTATCATACCTTACTACATTATCATCATATTATACCTGATATCTGCTCTAGCAATCTCTTAATATACTTTTATATTTAAAGAGCAATCTAGTCTGATTCTCACGCCGGAGGGTGGTCACAAGGAGGAACCCCCCCCCTTCTCAGTGACGAGCTCACGGTGTCTGTTTTGCAGGTTATCAGAAGAACCATCTTCCAAGGGTCTAACCCCTCGTGGGAAACATCTCTCCAACCCCCAGGTTACCAGTAATCTGTCCGGGGTCCGGTTAGTGTTTCTTCAGTCGTACTTGAGTTTGTAAAATTACCAACAAATAGAAATGAAGTTGTGTTAAATTAAACGATTTAAACTTCCTCCACTCATTTACACCTCTAATCACAAGAAAAAACACTAAACTCTAAACTACATCTAGCTAAAATACTTTTGTCTTAATATGGATAAACGGCAAAAGATTCTTCGAACCTTCTAGCATCCAACTTTTTTTTTTGAAAAATATTCTAGCATCCAACTTAATGGCCAATATTTGATTTCCTTGATGTGTTGGTTATATTTTATACTATGCATGCCTTTGCCGCGTGTAGACGTGAGTAGTTCTTGTTCTTGTCACATACATGATTTTTTAAACCAAATCTTTGTTAGATACAAACAAACCTCCTATAATTTATTGTCTTTTTAGTTTCTATTCAGTGGTTCAAGGAAAGAGATTATTAATAAATCACCAAATTGTAATTATCAAATTTGTAACTTATACATTTTGTTTTTGTGCATTGTATCTAATATATACAATATCTGAAAGAATACACCATTTAAATTCTTTGTAAAAACCAAGTAACAATCAAACTCCGTGAGAACAATATAGAAACAAAAACAAACATCGGAAGGAAACGAAATACCAATATCATATTTGCATAGATGTATAAAATTAAAACAAGTGCATTATTATTTATTAATGTCATGCTGAGAATCAAGGTCGTCTTCGAGAATTTAAATATTTCGGCCGAGCAAAAATAAAAGGGCCCGTATGTCTTAACGAAAAATTTTTATTCGCTAGCATACATGGATAAAACTTTTATCGACCTGTTTATTATAAGTAGAAACCATTCTGAGCATGTACTTATCTCATAAACCATAGCAAATAACATCATATTTAACACCAAAAAACATATATATGTAAATAAAAAATTTTGTGTCCCTGAACCTTATGTGCTCCGGTCGATGGTGTGGCTCGCACGCCCTCCGAGCCTCCCCTGCTGAGAATTCACTACATGAAAAATGTTTAACGGGCTATTAGCCAAGGACACTTTACGCATAATTAATACCATGCATTTTCATTTTATATTGCTATTTCATGCATGGAATATAATTGACACATAGGATACAACAGTTATAGAGGAAGAGTTTTGAACATTGGTTTTATTATGTAAACACTCAAATCTCAGTATTTATTTTCTTACTTTTTGATAATCGATCTGTACAAATTTATGAAACTGTACAATTTTTTTATTTTATTTATCAATCTGATATGTGATTTTGGATATACATGTGTATAAAAGAGGGGTGTAGGAAAGAGTAAAGATAGGGAGCGAGGGGTGTAGGAAAGAGTAAAGATAGTTCTCAGCATGACATTAATAAATAATAATGCACTTGTTTTAATTTTATACATCTATGCAAATATGATTTTGGTTTAAATAATAATGCACTTGTTTTAATTTTGGATATACATGTCCTGAAACGAGGGGTGTAGGAAAGAGTAAAGATAGGGAGCGTATATTGCGTTTGGCTTCTTGGAATGTAGGAACATTAAATGGTAAGTTGCTAGAATTGGTAGATGTGCTTAAAAGACGTAGGGTTCAGATAGCATGCCTCCAGGAGACTAAGTGGAAAGGACATAGAGGGGCTGAGTGTAATGGGTATAAGTTGTGGTACTCGGGGTCTGATGGAGCTAGGAATGGAGTGGGGTTTCTAGTGGCTAAGGAAATACACACTAGTGTGGTGGAGGTGATAAGACATAATGACAGGATTATGGTGTTGAAATTAGTACTAGGAGAGGAAGTAGTGGCAGTAGTCTCCGCCTACGCGCCTCATGTAGGCCTAGGGGATCAGGAAAAGAGAGAATTTTGGGATTGCCTAGACGCAGTGGTAGGGGGCATACCTAGGGGGGAGAGGATTTGCATAGGAGGTGATTTTAATGGACACATTGGTAAGGCTAACGATGGTTTTCAAGCCGTACATGGGGGTTTCGGTTTTGGTGATAGGAATGAGACCGGAACAGATCTTCTAGAGTTTGCGGTGGCACATGACCTAGGTATTATAAATTCTTATTTTAGGAAACAAGATTCTCACTTAATCACTTTTAGCAGTGGCGGACGCGACACGCAAATTGACTACCTTTTGATGAGGCAAGGAGACCGACGTTGGTGGAAGGACTGCAAAGTCATACATGGGGAGGCAGTTGTGACTCAACATCGACTACTAGTGACAGATATAGCCTTCAGAAATAAGCTGACTGTTCGAGAGAAGAAACGTACACCGAGAATTCGATGGGGAAATTTGAAGGACGAAAATCTCCTACTGTTTAAGGATAAACTCATACTGCATACGCGGGCTCGACTAAATGGGGACTCAACTCATATATGGGAAGCTATGGAGACGAAGATCATCCAAGTAGCAAAGGAGACTCTCGGGGTCACAACAGGAAAGACAAGTGGGCATAAGGAGTCTTGGTGGTGGAATGACGCAGTGCAAGACAAGATAAGGGACAAACAAGGATGTTTTAGGGAGCTAATGAGGTGCACGAATGAGGAGAAGCGAGCGGAATTGAGGGACAACTACAAAACGGCCAAGATAGAGGCGAAGAAAGCAGTGGCGGAAGCAAAGAAGGCGGTCTTTAAACGGATGTATGAAAGTCTAGAAACAAAAGAGGGGGAACATGCTATGTTTAAGATTGCCAAAGCCAGAGAGCGTAGAAGGCAAGATCTAGGACCGGTGAAGTTCATAAAGGATACAGATGGGCATGTATTGGTCAAGGAGCAGGACATCAAGCTAAGATGGCAAACCTACTTCCACAATCTTTTTAACAATGGGAGAGCTTACCAAGAAGAACATGACAACACAAACTTTCAACGACAACAATCGAATAACTGCTACTGCCGACGGATCACACGAGAAGATGTGAAGGATGCACTTAGGAGGATGGGAAGGTCTAAGGCGGTTGGCCCAGACAACATACCCATCGATGTAACATCCTAAAATTTTAATTATAAATAAAGAAAGTTATGTTTAGTGATTTCACGTTGTTAATTATTTAATGTCGGGTAAGGAGGGAGTTGGGCTTAGATTGCGTAAGATGGGTTAAATGAGAATGGGCCTCGGGTCCGTGGGCTTAGAGGGATATAAATATCCCATCCCAAACCCAATCTTTCATTTCCACCTTCTTTCTTCACACACTCAAAACACACACATTCTAACCGATCAAGATTCGAAGCCGAGACCCGAGATTTTGTTGATAGATCTGAGTTGGTAAGGTAAGAACATATCCACCAAAGCTAATATTACTGAAAATGGTTAGGATTGGATGGGTTAACCGGACCCGAAACCCAAACTGCCCAAATCGGACCCCTAAAACGTCGATTTTAGGCCGATTTGATGGTTGATTTGTAGGCGCCGATCATACGATTCCGTGGGTACCAAAATCGAGTTATTTGGCTAAGAAACGAAGGATTTATGGGCAAACAGATCTGCAGCGCGATAACTTCGCCTGCAAGATTAAGTTCGCCTGATGAACTTCGCCTTCAAGCGTAACTTCGCCTTCAAGCGTAAGTTCGCCTAAGGTTTAACTTCGCCTGAAGCCAAGTTCGCCTAAGGTTTAACTTCGCCTGAAGCCAAGTTCGCCTAAGGTTTAACTTCGCCTGAAGCCAAGTTCGCCCGAGGTTTAACTTCGCCTGAAGTGAAGTTCGTTTAGAAAATAAATTAAAAACCTAATGGAAAATGTGTTAAGGCAGTTATCGAAAATAAAATTTTTCCAAGCTGACCTGGCAGCTTAACCCCAGCCAGGGGCTCTGCCCCTTGGACCCCGCTAGGGGCTGCCGCCCCTAGAACCCCGCTGCCAGGGGCGCTGCCCCCGGACCCCTGTTCGTTGTGGGTCATATATAGATAGAAATACAAAACGAGTAGTAGTAGTTAATTGATATGTGTAAATATTATACAGTTAGCCGAGCCCAGTTAAATAAAGGAATTACGATCAACGGCGAGCGTAACAGGATCCAGGTGAGTTTCTAGCCCCATTCCTTGTTATGTTTTCGGGGCTGTGTGCATACTTGATGTGTTGTTAATACATTTATCCTAAGTGATAAGTGTATGCCATATGTGATATATGTGATATGTATGAATGATTGCTTGATGGTACGTGAACGATCTTCGGATATTGCACGTACTGTCAGGTTGTAACGTTATAAATATGGTAAGTATGATATGTATGTTTATGTGTATGAACGTAATAAAGTTAATAAAAGAAGGAAATGACGGTTGTATGGTTGTATGGTTACGAAAAGGGTACCGAGCCCTAATAATACTCGAGGTATGATGTATGGTTGTATGGTAACGAAGAGGGAATCGAACCCTACTAATATTCGAAAACAAGGGACCAGACCCTTATAATATCTGTGATGTTAGGGACCAGACCCTTACAATATCTGTGAGGATAGGGACCAGACCCTCATAATATCTGTGATGTTAGGGACCAGACCCTTATAATATCTGTGATGTTAGGGACCAGACCCTTATAATATCTGTGAGGTTATAGGGCGAAAGGCTCTTTAAAACGTATGATTATGAATGTAAAGAAAGTATGTAAGTAAGAATAAAGGTATGAGTACTTATGTGTGTATGAAAGAAAGTTATGAGGTTAAGTACGTATGTATGTAAGAAGGTATTGTATGGTATTGTATGATTAACTAGAACTCACTCAGCGTAGCTGACTTTTAGTATGCACGCAGGTGAGTAGGATGAGACAGCTGGCTTGAGTGGAGGACACATGGCAGAAGACTAAAGCCTGGCATCTGAAGATCTGATATGTTTTATAAGTTATGTTTTGATTTTGAAAGACAAGAGGAATGTTTTAAGACATGATTATGAATTGATATGTAATGTTTTATGAAAGTTTTATATTCCGCGTAAAGTTTTTAATTAACTCTGATATTTAGAACTGTGTTTATGAGTAAATCCAACACGAAAGTAGGGCTACCGGTAACGGGGCCTTACAATCGAGGTGTGGAAGTGTCTGGGGGAGGAAGGAGTCATATTGTTAACTACTCTGTTCAATAGTATTCTCAAATCATGTAAGATGCCAGACCAGTGGAGGAGCAGCGTTGTAGTTCCTATCTATAAGAACAAAGGAGACGCCCAATGTTGTGGTAACTACCGAGGAATCAAACTACTAAGTCATACTATGAAGCTATGGGAAAGAGTGATTGAGGTTAGACTTAGACGAAAAACTCAGGTTACGGTCAACCAATTTAGCTTCATGCCGGGGCGTTCCACCACAGAGGCAATACACCTTATAAGAAGATTAATGGAAAAGTATAGGGAGAAGAAGCGTGATCTACATATGGTGTTTATTGACCTAGAAAAGGCCTACGACAGTGTGCCACGACAGGTGCTCTGGGAGTGCTTGGAGGGTAGAAGAGTGCCCAGGAATTACATAGAGATAATTATGGATATGTATACCAGGAGTGAAACAAGTGTCCGTGCGCCAGTGGGGGATACTGATTTCTTTCCTGTAGAGGTAGGTCTTCACCAGGGATCAGCGTTGAGCCCGTTTCTTTTTGCAGTAGTCTTGGATGAGTTGTCAAAGTCGATTCAGGGGACTCTCCCGTGGTGCATGATGTTCGCAGACGATATTGTGTTACTTGCTGAGAAAAAACAAGATCTAAACATGAGGCTTGAGGAGTGGCGAACAACCTTAGAGACAAAAGGTTTAAAGATTAGCCGATCTAAGACGGAGTACCTCCACTGTGATTTTGGTGGGATAAACGACAATGAAGACGCACAGATCACAATTCAAGGGCAGGTGGTCCCGCAGGTAACGAAGTTCAAGTATTTAGGATCATTTGTACAGAGCGATGGGGAATTAGACAGTGATGTGACCCACCGAGTTCAGGTAGGATGGTGTAGATGGAAAGCAGCCACAGGTATATTGTGCGACAAGAGTTTCCCGACTAAACTAAAGGGAAAATTCTATAGGGTGGCAGTTAGACCTGCAATGCTATATGGAACAGATTGTTGGGCCATCAAGAAGGCACAAGTGCGGAAGATGGAGGTAGCTGAAATGAGAATGCTACGTTGGATGTGTGGGCACACAAGGCTAGACCGAATAAGAAACGTTGTGTTTCGCGAGAGATTAGGGGTGGCGAACATAGCAGACAAGATAAGAGAGTGGAGATTGAGATGGTTTGGACATGTAAAGAGAAGACAGGCGTCGAATCCTGTTAGATCCGTAGAAAACATTACTATAGAGGGGATGAGGGGTAGAGGACGACCGAAATTGACTTGGGATGAGAGGATTAGGCATGATTTGATAGACCTAAACCTCTCCGAGGACATGGTTGAGGATAGGAATTCGTGGAGAAGTAGAATTAAAGTTAAGGATTTTTAGAGAGAATTGAATACCTTAGGGCTTAGACTTAACTTATTTAGGTTACATACCATAATGGTATTTCCCTTACTTATAGTATTATTATTATTATAATTATTATTAGCTTTTATATAGCTGTTAAACTGTGATCTTATTATTAATATTATTAATATTATTATAATTAATAGTAGTTTTTATATAACTGTTAAACTTTGATTTCCTTTATTTTGCTTCATACATATGTACTTAAAGCCTATGGTCTCTCTGGAAGCCACCTCTTTATTCCTTTGGATAGAGGTACGGTGTGCCTACATCCCACCCTCCCCAGACCCTACTTATAGCTTTGCTGTCGGTGGGATTTTACTGGACATGATTGATTGATTGATTGAATGTGTATAAAAGAGGGGTGAAAAAAAGATTCAGAAATCGTTGGTACACTTATGATTTCGGAATCGATTAAACAAGTAGCTAGGTGATAACCCGGAAAACATTGAGCACCTTTAATGTGTAAGTGGCATTGTTTGTCTTCTGTAGTGGTTTACATTAGTATGCATTTTGATTGTATTATGTTTTGGATGTAAATATCGTTTAATGTGTTTCGTTTGGTTAGCAATATCTTGCTATCCCGTTTGGTGGTTAATGAAAATTATTTGTCGGTCGTTCTAATGAAAAGTTTTAGGAAAGGAATCCATCTTCGACACGTGTAATGTAACAAATCTTATCAGCTACAAAATCGTCGCAAGTATGTACGTTATATCACAAATCGTCACAAAAGAAATTTATATGATCTACTGCTTAAGCACTGTGATTATTTGTATTCACCAGTGGGACTAGGCATGTCTATTAAACAATGATATTAAATTATTGGAGGCAACATATATATAATTTTGATGTGGCCATTACAACCTTCAAGAAAATAAAATCCTATAATCTCTAGGGAATAGCTCGATTGTTATCTTCTTTAATGTGGTTGGTCACTTTATTAAATACGATAACACAAAGAAACTCGAAGGCCTTAATCATATATGTTAATGAATTTGTGCTTGATCATGCATCCGACCAAGTAACTTTCGTTTCACCCCATTCACTTTTAGGCACCCGAAGGGCCTTCCAAACGGCTTTAGATGCATCCACGATATTACTTTTACACCCTCTAGACGAATCGCACTCGTCAACAACCTTAGCTTTTACACTTATATCTTTGTAATGTATATTGATGAACTTATGACATCTTTTTCCGTGATTGTACCAACGCGTGGACAATGCCACAATGAGTGTGTTGTCCGAATGATACTTCTCATCACACTCAGATGGTCCTCCTCCACTCCCGCCATTCTCAAAGCCGTTGATGGTCATGGTTGCTTTAATATGAGTCAAGCGAGCATACACGGACGATATAAATAAGTTAGAAAAAAGAGAAAGGAGAATTATGAAGATAATTATGGACTGCTTCATTTTATCTATTAAGATTTAATAAGTTGTTGAGGGTCTTTGATGAATAGAAATCGAATTAAAGGGTGCAGATTATATAGTGATTATTATTTTGTCTTGTGCTTGTGTGTGGTTATATTATTTAGGGTAATTATTCGGAGGTTACAATGGTAAACTTCCAATACAAATGTTGTTTATACATGTGTCTGTATCAATGATAAGAATCTCAATTAGAAATAGGAGGGGGGTCTATATTATGATTAATTATGCTATAGAAATAAATTTATGCATAAAATTCTGCATATAAACCAACATTAGAGAGAACTATAGAATTTACATATCACTATCACTTCTACTTTTAACGCAACAATTTATTGCAGACATTAATGATACACCCGCATCAAAGCAACAAGTTACAAGAATATTTGTAATTATTAATTTGGGACTCGTGTACTATACGGGTAGTCGATGAAAATTACCTTCTAAATCATTACTTGGATATATGTATTTCACAAAACAATTTTTTATTTCTACACTTTTATTAAAATAAAAAAAAGAAAAACTAATCTTCTTAGTTATGAACGTCATTTCCATGTGCAAGAAGAAAATGAGCATGTTGTTTTTTTTACTATTCCCACGTGAGTCGTCTCAATTCCCTCAATGTTACAAACATACAATACTTTTTGAACTATTATATTTCTTTTTCAAGTCAATCATGCCCTAAAAACATAAAACAGATAACAACTCAATGATGAAATTCAATAGTAGTTTCTAAAGTGTAACATCTTGACTGTTTATAATGTTTAAAACTTTAATTTCATGTTTATAAATTCAAAAGTTAAAAGTTTGTAATAATATTTTCCTTAGCAAAACCGTTTAATAATTCATCAAAAGTAACATTAAAGTTACATGTGCACAAAAGTTATTAGATAATAAACAATCCTAGCTCGATTTCGTAATATTATTAACGAGTAGAGCTCGAGTTATACACATGACTCGAAACAATCCAAGTCTGACCCCTCTTAAGTTTTGCTTGTCAAACTAGTGTTCAACACCTTTACAAATTTACCAGTTTACCCAAACATTAAACTATAAATATATATATATATATATATATATATATATATATATATATATATATATATATATATAGGTGAGAGTTATTCTAAAAAGAGATAGTTTTCTAGGAAGACTAGAAATAAATCTTAGCCATTAGCTCATGTTAATCAATGGTTGAGATTTAAAATTACCAAAAATCGTTATAGTTTCCTAGAATTACTCTTTCACCACTATAACCGACATAGTTTCCTAGATTTGTTCTTTCACCATAGGTTGTACTGTCACACGTCAAAAATTTATTGGTTCTTACTATTCTTAGGAAACTATTTATTTTTATTTTAACCCTTTTCTATATATATATATATATATAATGGTTCAAATAAAAAGAAGATATTTCCTATGAATGGTAAGAACCAATAAAATTTTAACATTTGGCATTAATTCTAGAAAACTATGACCGTTTTTGGTAATTTTAAATCTCAACCGTTGATTTATATGATTCAATAGCTATGATTTATTCTCAATCTTCCTATAAAACTAATTGTTTTTAGGATAACTCTCCCATATATATATATATATACACTAGCTTTTAGCCCGCGTGTTACGCATGTTTATTTATATTGTATTTTTATATTATGGTGAATATATATTTTTTATATTAATTTAATTAGTTGTGTGGGTGGAGTTTAACTTCAATTGATGGCGTTGTAGTATACGTAATGACCTGATGTTTGTATCATGTTTATTGACTATAATTTTATTGTTCGTGCGAAAATATTTGTTTGTCCTTTTATGTTATTTATTTGTTCGTTACTTATTTGGAAATAAAACTTAAGTTTGTTTTTCGTAGAATGTATGGAAGTTTTTTTTTTATTTGTTATTTTTTCTTTGAGATCACAATAGATGAGAGTTATTGTACCTTCTTTCAAAAAATATTGTGCCTTCTTTGAAGAGATCATAACATCACACCATACTGTGGGTACGACAACCTCGTATTTTTATGCAAGAAAAACCTGTCCGAATTTTAGTCAACCATGCTTAATATGTTATAAATAATATAAGCATGTGACCATTTCTCGCCTTTTCAAAAAAAAAATTATTTAACAATGACAACATATATCACAATAAAAGAAAAAATTAATCAGAGATTCTGACTTAGGCATGAATCTAACACATACAAAGAACTAATTATCTTAAAGGTTTTTTATTTTATTAAGAATAGTTTTTTTTTTCTTTTTCACGTTATGCTCATTGATAATCTGGGCTAGGGGTGTGCATGGGTCGGTTTGGGGCGGTTTTAGGCCAAGCCCATAACCATAGCCAATATGTCGGTTAATAGATAATCATAACCATAACCGATCCGTTATGACGGTTTCGGTTAATCGGTTTTGAAGGTTATAGCGAGTCGGTTATTGGTCGGTTAACCGTGACCAGGCCGTATAATTGAGCCTAAAACTTTGGTACTAAAAAAATAAAAATGACATGACATAGTTCAACAAATTATATAATTCTTAATATCAATAATATATATTCAAACAAACAATTAATGGATTAACTCTTAGTAAAATTAAATCATACAGTATAAAAACTAGAGCGTTATTAGTTTATTATCTTCTTTAATTTTCTCCAAATTATCAATAGTGTGTGTAATCATACTTTGTAAAGTTGAGAATCTTGTAAATGAGGCGGCGGGTTTGAAATTATCTTTAACCAATACCGACCCGTATTTGACGGTTTTCAAAAATTCATTAAACCGACCCGCTGGTTATGTCGGTTATCGGTTAAAATTGGTTCGGTTATGTCGGTAATGGTTCGGTTAATGGTTATGGCGGTTAATTTGCACACCCCTAATCTGGGCTATCATACATTCAAAGAATTAATTATCTGACTATTACAACTTCAAACAGTAAAACATCTACATATATTTATAATAATTGATCGATTATCTAATCATAATTATTCAAAATAAGTTTTAAGTACCCGCACAGTCTGTCTGTGTCCACAAGTAACAATAAGCAAAAGCAGCCATGTAACATCCTAAAATTTCAATAATAATATTTTATATATTATCTCTTATAAGAGACAAGTTTACGTAAGTTGTTAAAGAAATAATAAATATTAAAGAAGGAAAGGAAGTAAGCTACTTAGATGGAATTAAGCATGGACTAAAAAGGGAAAGATGGGTCTTAGGTCCATGGGCTTAAGGGAGTATAAATACCCCTTAAACCCTAAATCTTTCCATTTCCATCCATATTATCCATCTTATTCTCTCCACACTCAAAACACACACACCTAAACAGCCTATTTACGGCCGCAAGCAAGAACAAGAATCCGAGATCAAAATCAAGCCTTTCATTGATAGATCTTTGTGATACAAGCTAAATACAATATCAAGGTTCATAACTAAAGCTAGTCGTAACTTAGAAACATCAAAATGTATGTTCTCTATGATTAAATGTTACATTTTTATGAACGTTTTGCCATGAAACTAAACCCTAGAGTAGATCGGGTCTAAATTTTTCCTAAAAATGCAAACTTGATGATTAAAACGGACTTAATAGGCTCATAGCTAGATATGTTTCATAAAAGAAACCCTAGATCTAATATTGAACATTTTTAGCCTAAAGGTTTAAGCTTTATACCTAAAACGGGTTAGATCTTAATGGTGTTATGATATGGAGTGTTAACGAACGTAAAACGGTTTGGGGGGGGGGGTTGGGGTTTAGGTGATTAAAAGTGTAATCATGGACCGTTAACCGTTATTTGAGCCTAAACGGACGTAAAAGAGAGGAAATCTGAGTTGAAAGCATCAGACCAAGGGTTCTCGGACCTGAGCCTCAATATGGGTTCTCGGCCAATGCGAGAACTCGGTCAACGAGAGTTCTCGGTGACCAAGGGTTCTCGGCCAAGTAGGAGTTCTCGGTCAAACACGAGTTCTCGGTCAAACCATGGATCTCGGTCAACATAGGTTCTCTGCCAAAGAGTTCTCGGCCAGTCCACTGTTGGGTTTTGGGCTGAATATAGTTGGGCCCAGATAATGAACAGTTGGGCCTGAATCAATTAAGCCTACAACATGCTAAGCCCATAGCTAATATAAAGCAAACTGGCCCATTATCTTAGGCTTAGAAAATAAGCCCAACTTAGAAAATAATTTAAAATGTTAATAGAAAATGTGTTAAGACAGTTAACGAAAATAAAATTTTTCCAAGCTGACCTGGCAACTTAACCCCAGCCAGGGGCTCTGCCCCTTGGACCCCGCTAGGGGTTGCCTCCCCTAGAACCCCGCTGCTAGGGGCGCTGCCCCCGGACCCCCGTTAGTTGTGGGTTATATAAATATAGAAATATGATATGAGTAGTAGAAGTTAATTGATACACGTAAATATTATACAGTTAGCCGTGCACAGATCAAGAAGGGAATAACGATTAACGGAGAGCGTAACAGGATTCAGGTGAGTTTCTAGCCCCATTTTTTTGTTATGTTTTCGGGGTTGTGTGCATACTCGATGTGAATATAATACACTTACCTTAAATGGTAAGTGTATGTCTTAATGACGATTGTGATAGTTATGTATGTATGCTTGACAGTACGTGAACGACCTTCGGGTATTGCACGTATTGTTAAGGTAATTATAGTGTAGTATGTATGATATGTGTATGTGAATAAAGGAGTATGTACGATTATGTTGTGTATGGTATTAATTGTATGGATATGATAATGAAAGGTAAGGTAAGGTTAAAGGGTTGCATACCCTAATAATATATGCGTAGGATAAAGGGTTGCATACCCTAATAATATATGCGAAGGTTAAAGGGTTGCATACCCTAATAATATATGCAAAGGTTAAAGGGTTGCATAACCTAATAATATATGCGAAGGTTATAGGGCGGAATGCTCTTTAAAACGCAAGGTAAGTATATGATAGAAAGAAAGTGCGAAGGTAAGTAAGTATATTATAAACGAAAGTATGAAAGTATGTAGTTATGAAGGTATTGTATGTTTTGTGATTAACTAGAACTCACTCAGCGTAACTGACTTTTAGTATGCACGCAGGTGAGTAGAATGAGGCAGCTCGCTTGAGGGGACACGTGGCATTGAATAAGAGGCTGGCATCGGAAGACTCAAGACGTTTAAGTTTAATGTTTTGTTTATTCTTAAAGACGAGATGTTGTTTTAAGACAAGTTATGGTTGTTATGAAATGTTTATGAAAGTTTTTATATTCCGCGAATGTTTTAATTAACTCTGATATTTAAAACCGTGTTTATGAGTAAATCCAACACCAAATGTAGGGCATTGGTAACGGGGCTTTACAAGTCAAACTATAAACCATAATTAATATTCCACGACAAAAAAACGACAAATACGCGGACGAAGGTGATCAAGAATATCAGTCTTTAAATCGAAAGCTACAATGAAGCACATTGTCCATTATCCTATATTTGACCATGTTCAAAGCTCCATGTCAAATTATCTCTTTTATGCAAAAAAACCAATCAACTTCACAACATTACACAAACATATTAACTCTTAACAAATTCCAAAACATGAAAACTTTAGAAAGAAATGATTCCAAAACATTAGAACTTTATAAAGAAACGACACATACTAACTACAACCAAAAATCATCTTAAAAACCAACCGTGAACAGAACCTGTTCAAATATTTTCAGCATCGAACACTACAAAGTTTTACTAAAAACAAACATTCTCGTCCCCTTTATCAAGACTTTTAATTCTTAATTTTTATTTAAGGTAAAGTGAATTTACCAAAAATCTTTTATTGGTAATTCTAAAGTCCTCGATATCATACCCGAACCAAAACTGATACCTTTTTTAAATGTCCAAAACTCAATTTGCTTATAATCCGTTTGACATGAACAAAAATTGATACACTTTTTAGATGATCGTAAGACATTTTGCTTATAACTTGTTTAAACCCGTTTATCAATTCAGTTATGAAAAGGGTAAAATTAATGGATTCAATTTATTTTATTGCGCTTATCGATTAATTGTATAAAACAACTTGAATAACCAACAACCAAGTCTTTATCTTTGGGTATTATTTAAAAAGTATATAGCCTACATAATGGGCAAGTATGTGCCTTATGTTGGCACTCAACCACAAATCAACGATAATACATGTTACCAAGTGTTCAGAGTTTAGGCATAATCAAGGCGTCGTGTGTTCAAACTTTCTGGTCGTTCAAAACATGCACATGCATCTGAAATTTTACACGTGGCTAACTAAAGGGGGGTGTGACGAAGCTTATTGCCCATAGGTATTTAGGTATCTGACTTGTGATGTTGAATTGCAATAGTGAACCTGTAATCCAAATCACAACAAAATTTGACGCGTTTACTAAAAATGATCATATTTTATCCGATTATTAAAGACTATAATTTTGACCCGTTTATAAACAACGCCATGTTTGAATAGCTTACTAAAGACAATGAATTTGACCCACTTTAAAACTATAATTCACCATTCAGTAAATATTGCATTTTGACTCTTTTACTATACTAAATATGACATTTAAGACTGAAAGAGCATGCATTATCATAAGATTTCCATTATAGGTCAAAATTAAACAGGCTCGAATCCGATTCAAGTAAGCCGATTGTACATGAAAATTTTTAATTCAAATGAAACAAAAACAGTAGTGATTATACCTTTTGATAGTTGGAGCAAAGATATATGCAAACAAATCGCTAGGATCCGAACCTACAATCAACTGCAAATAAACCATGTCAACTAACGTCAAATGTTCAACTATAAGAATCAGAGCGCGATATAATAAAGACGAAAACAATAACCAACTTGAACAGGTGATGCAGTGATTAAAAGGCCAGCCGCATTGCCACCTAAAACCCAACCCTCAGGACCCGATAATGCCACACTTAACCCACTCTTTCTACTATGTTAACTGTCAACTTCAGCCACCATAAACGGGCCCGAAAGAGACATGATCTCAAACTGCCCCTGCATTAACTATTATTAGAAAAATGTAAAAAAACATGTTTGCGGGTCAACTGGTTCAGCCCAACCCGTTAGTGCAATGTGACGGTTCCACCAGAAGTTGATGATTATCTAAGTATCACATTTGATACGGAACCGTTAGCTAACATAACACATAGAGTTCTAGTGCTGTTTGTGAGAACCAAACTAATTTTGCCAACATATCCTGTAAAAAAAATGCAATTTGGTATTTATGTTGCAAAATAAAAATAGAACTAATGCTAGATTAGCAGATTGGGTAGTAAATTATACATGCATATAAGGTACTCTTTATGAAATTACGTACTTGTTTCTAAGAATATTAGAGAAAAAGGATGTGTAGCATTCGAAAATCTTAAAATTATAAATTTTTCAAATAAAGAACATATTTTTTTAAATGCACCTATCCAGCTTTAACGAACAGAATATTCAAATATTATACAATTACAGCTAACCACCATATGTGGAGCTCGAGGCCAACCTGGTTCAGCTCGGTTCGCTTACGTTAAATAAGTGCAGCAAGTTGACCAGAAACATGCTCAATCTGATGCAATATTGATAAGACAAAACAACGGTTTTGTCCATACAGATTTTGCTTGACAAATTACATCGATGCCCATAATAGCTTGAATCACTCGTAATTAAGAAACCTACGAACTTGAATCCTAAACTTAACCAGATCATAACAAAATCAATACTCTATATAAAATAATAAATTATAAAGAAGAACTTACGTGAAGGGGCATAAGTAAGGATCATATGAAACCAATGGTGCACCTGACGAGTCTGATCGTTAGTCTCTCTTTCAACGAAATCGAAGAATTTAGGTGCATCGAACTCGTAATCAGCGTCGATCGTCACAACATTTAAACGGGTTAATAAAGATGATGGACAGAGGCGATGGGGAAGCCGTGGCATGTGAGTACGTTTGGCAATGGAGGACGATCGGTGAACGAAACTGAAAGGGAGCAGGGGTATAGAGTTGCGATTGGTGATTTAGAGTTGTAGTAGATTGGTTAAGGTTTCAAGTATGGTACGGCAACTTCATTTGAGATGTTATGACCCATGTAAGGGTTAAACGGGTCAAATCGGGTTAAATTAATGAGAGACGTCTATTCAGAAAGCAAGCAATCTGGTGGCTCTAGGTAGTGGTGAAGCGATGTGAGAGCGACACGTAGGATTTTAGGGTAGACAATTATATAGATAGTTAGATTATTTTATGAGTTGTATTATATTATATAGGGGATGGATCTTGCGAGAAGTGATATTACAGCGAGAAGTGCGAGAAGTGAATATATAACTCCATTAATCCCTAATTTCATCATATGAAATGGAGTGAAACATACGTATGTTTGTATATGTTCCATTAAAATTAATTACTAAAAAACAAATCAAAGTGTGTTATTTAATTAAGTATGTTTCATATATTTCGAGTTTTAGAACAAAACCAACCTTAAGAAAGAATATAGCCGCACATTGCATACACGGGCAAAAACTCTGAGCAGCTGACAACTTGTGCTGATCATCGTTAGTAGTATTAAAAACAGTTGACAATAATAATGGATGTATTCGACATAGAAATAAGCTGTCCAAAAGTAAATAAGAATAAAATAAAACTCAAAGCATACACAAGGCCCGTTTAATTCTGGATGAGATAAGCACAGTAACAAACAAATACTTACCGTCGGAAAAATAAGTAGGGAAATTCCGATAGCCACCGGAATTCAATCGATTGCCTCCACGGTTTTGGCCGGAATTGAGGTCTAGGGTTTTGTTAATTTGGGGTTATATTGCAGGGTTCGAAATCGAGCAATAATGCTTGAAAGATTTGGGATTGGGATAACAGAAGACCGCGACAATGATTTGGGATATAAGGTGTTTGAAGATGGCCATCGTATGTATGTGTAAAGAAGAAAGGATTAAGGAGGTGTTCTGACCCATTTTAGTGTATATGGGTTTGGTAAGAATCATGTCCGCGAAATTTAAACCTTAAACGGGTTAAATCAATGAGAAGTCACCATTTAAGAATGAAGAAAATCTGGTGGCTCCAAAAAAAGAGGAGCGACCACATCGCGACACCTTGGATTTTTGGATCTTCGTTTATATATATATATATATATATATATATATGGGTTGGTTATAGTAAAAAGAAATATTTTTCTAGGAATAATAAAAATAAATCTAGGCCATTGGATTTAAGATCTAGTGCTTGATATTTTTGATAGTTTTCAAAATTCCAAATAGTAACCTAAAATTTAGGATTTTGGTTATATATTTCTCTAAATAGACTCACACAGTTTGCTTACTCTAAATTTTATGTATATCTTACTCTTCCTACAAAACTATGTTTTTTTATTTCAACCCTTTATATATATATATGTGGTAAAAATTTTAAGAGAACCATTTAAAATTTGAGAAGTTTGAAAACCATTTTAGACTATTAAAAAACCTCTAAAAATATTTTAAAAAATTACAAAATAAAAAAAAATTTAAAACGGTAAAAAAACCAAAATTCCCATATTTCAGTCCGTTTCAAAAAAAAAAACTTCGTATTATACACATGTGTATAATTATACTTAATCTCTAGTTACGTAATATAAACATATGTACATTATCATTTACCTTAAGTTGTACATATGTGTATAAAAACAAGTATGTACATATTATACATATATATATAATTTAGCTAAACCGAGATGGTTTTTTTTTATTTTGTAAAACCGGGATGATAAATAAGAGTTTTTGTTATTTTTTTTACATTTTTCGTTTTTGCCTTTTTATGATTTTTTTATTTTTTATTTTTGGGTTTCTGTGATCCAAAATAATTCTCATGGTTCTCAATTTTCAAATGGTTCACACATGATCCTGTTCCTATATATATATATATATATATATATATATATATATATATATATATATATATATATATATATATCGGTCGAGACGAAATCAAAAGACTTGTAGTCCTTAATGAATAACAAAATATGTAAGCTAATTTTTATATACGACAATTAATGTTAAAACGATAAATATAACAAAAATTTAATATGAATGTAATACCCAAATTTTTGAAACCCTATAACTTAATACTTATACGAGTTATTAATATAAAATTTATTAAAATTAATATAGTTATTTAAATATATACTCAATTTATAAAATTGTTTAAAGGTTTTTAAATGGTATGTTGAAATAAAAGTTAAGGTTGAAGTATAACTAAAAAAAACTAAAAATGGTGATTAGGTAAATAATATTATTAAATATGAAATAAGAAGCATGAGCAATTTTATTACTTGAAACTTGTTTGTTGTTAACTTCTCCACAAAGATTTTTCCGGCAAAGTTATCTGGTGAATATATTTTTCTGATGACTTTTAAATATCAAAATTAATGACCGATTTGACCAATTAACGATGTGTTTGACTCTAGATCTTTTATATATATATATATACACACTAAAATGGGCAAATTAAGACTCTTGATTTTAAGAGTTGTGCAAACACTAATGCATAAAGTACATGTGTAATTAAGGATAAACTTGTCTTTTAAACACAATTCACCCAACTTACAAGCTTGCATATCTTTAACCATATCTTGTTTTTAGTTTCAACTTTAAACCAACTTCTCACCCACGATTTTTAAACGACAATAAGTTTTTCATACGTTAATAATTTTGTAAAAATATTGCACCATAAAAACGAGTATGTTATTCTCTTTAATTTTAGTATAGTATTATTATATTTTTTTCAATTGAAAAAGTTAATATGTTACGTAGGGGTGTTCAATGCCGGTTTAGATTATTTTTAAACGAAAACTAAACCATTGAAAATTGAAACCAAACTGTTATTAACGGCATGGTTCTGGTTTGGTTTAACAATTTAAGCTTTAATAATAAAATTTGCTTAAAATGATTATCAATTTAACCGTATTATCAATTCCAACTAAGTCAAAATATGATGCTTGAAAGGATAAAGGAAGTAAAAAAAACCGACTGAAAGTAAAAAACCCAGCCGTGAAACCAAACCGATGACCAGTTTAAACGGTTCCAAGGTTTTAAACCGAACCATGAACACTCATAATTGCTACGTGATTAATGGAGTCTACATTCAAAGACCCGCTGCATTGCGCGGGCACCCATCTAGTATATATATATATATATATATATATATATATATTGATGATGAGTATCATTACATAACTCTTAAATTATTTAATAACTTGAAGGAACCTTTGAAAAATAAAGTTTTCGATAAAAATTTTTGTATGTTAGTATTATTTGAGTGTAGTTATATCATTTTTTTATATCTATAATTACGATTACAATTATAAAAATTAGTTTTTACACATATCTAAACTTTTTTTCTGCATATATGTAAATTTGCTATTACATAAATTTTACACATATGTAAACTTGTGATTTATATATGTAATAACATATTTATATATAAAATATGGTAAAACTATACTCAAACAATGTTAATATATGAATAAAACTAAAAAAAATGTTTGTTTCTTATGAGTTCCTAAAAGTTCTTAATTTTTTTGGAGTTCTCAAATGATACTATCCATATATATATATATATATGTCGGGGAAGGATATTTTTGAGAACCTTGATGAGTTGTAAGAACTTTAATAACTCAATATGGAACACACATTGAATTAAATGAGTATTGAATATATGGCTGGGAATAAATCTGATTTAAAAATTAATCAGGAGAGAGAATAAGTATTTTTGATGATTACACAATTTTAAATGTTAGTTACACATGTGTAATAAGTCGATTCGGTGTGTAAAAAAATGTAATTTTTTGTACATTAATTACACTTACGTATTACACATGTGTAAAAAAAATTTGAAAAAAAAATTGTTACGTTGAGTTCTTTCGAGTTCTTAAAACTCAAAGCGGTTTTCAAGAGAAATCAATGATATATATATATATATATATATATCATTGATATATATATATATGTATGTATAATAATCTAGGCCCCGAAACTTACGTGCCCCGGTCAGGGTGCTACTCGCACACCCCCGGGTCAACTATATATATATATATATATACAAATGTTGAGGTTATATTGGGCATTGAATATTACGATCCAATGGTTGTGGTTAATTGTTGTGTTTTTCCTATTTGTGTTCTATTTTTATATTCGTTTTATAACACTACATGAGTATTATCGTATAACTTGTTATATTAAATTTGAAAATTAACAATCAGATCAATTAGGCACATGTGAGAGAGAAATCACCTCCATAACCCACCTTCAAAACCATGATCACATCTTTATTTGTTGTTGCATTATTTGAATTAAAATTAATTCTCTGTTATGCAAGTAGTCATTACAATTGAAATTAATCCACTAACAATTATTTCATCATTCTAAGCAAATTGATGGAATTCCTCACGAAATCACAAGTATCCTTTAGAATTAAAACTGTTTTAGTGTCATTTTTTTCTTCATTAATAAAAAATAGCCATTGTTTAGCTTTATGTTTTCTTGGTTTAGGCTTTAATTTAATAACTTTATATTAAATTCGATTATTGTTAAGTTTAATCATTAAATTAATTTATTTTATAGTATACCTAATGGTTGATGTAATATTCGTTATTTTCAAACCTTAAAACATAAAAAAATCGATATAGTGCATATGTGCATTACTGTTGTATTACATATATGCGCTAGTGTGTTTTGCATACAATTATTAGTGTTGTATTTGCATATATTCAATAGTGTATATTATATAATGCATTTGTGTTGTATTATATGCAAAACATACTATTTTATATATGCTATACACATTAATGCACATATGCATTACATTGACAGATTTTTTTTTGGATGTTTTTATTTTTTATGAACAATATCATCTTATTATAAGTAGGAAAGAAAAAGAATAACAAAATATTATTTTTTAAAAAAAGTTAAAAATAATTATTTAGTGGTTCTCTAGTTCTCTCTTTAAAAAGAGTTATCTCTAGATCTCACCTATACACACACACACACACACATATATATATATATATATATATATATGGAGAGAGGATCATGAGAGAACTCCATTTTATAGAGAGAACTAATAATGAAGTAGTTTTAATTTAATTAAAAAAAAATATTTTTTAAAGTTTTTTTCTTTCATCCTTCTTATATGTTGTTATTCTTCACCACAAAAAAATATAAAAATGAAAAAAAATTAACTAGTAATGCATATATGCAATACACCGACTTTTTTTTATAATGCATATATGCAATAGTGTGCATTTTGGTATTTGAAATAGTGTTGAATAACATATATATAGTTGTTTGTATTGTATATTTGCAATAATGTTATATTATATACAAAAATTAAAAAAAATCAATACAATGCATATGTGCATTACTGTTGTATTACATATATGCGATAATGTGTTTTGCATACAATTATTAGTGTCGTATTTGCATATATTCAATAGTGTGTATTGGATAATGCAATTGTGTTGTATTGTATGCAATAAAACACTATTGTATATATAAAATAGACATTAGTGCACATATGCACTACAGTACTACACTGACAAGGTTTTTTTTTTGTATCAATATCATCTTATTAAAAGGAGGAAAGAAAAGAAAATCACAAAATATTTTTTTAAAAAATAGTTAAAAATAATTCTTTAGTAGTTCTCTCTATAAGAGGAGTTCTCTCTAGATCCCACCCCTATATATATATATATATATATCCAGTTTCGTTTCATGTATTTAATGTGACATTCGTCAATTTCTATTATTTGTATTGTATTCGTCAAACCGGCCTGTTTTATTATTTAATGTGGTTCGGTTAGTTATACATATACCCATATGTTATGTATTTCGTATTTAATAGTTTTTTCTTTCCTAAAGTTATATAATGATATTAATCGTTACTAATATATATATATATATATATATATATATTATAACACCTATGATTTTTCTTTACTCAAATATCACATAAATAACATTATTGATGCATAACCAAGCTACATCCTTTTAAATTAGTTATGCTTAATTTATTTTTACCTAAAGTTATTTTTTTAAAGATGAAAAATACATTCCTACAACATTAAAATTTTGGTAAAAATTCTTTATGATGATAATAAATTTGTTTGAATATAATTTATATGTTACAACTTAATTTTTTTGACCAATTACAAGATTTAAATGATATTCATGATCCATTAAGTATTTTGACTAAATTAATTCAATTGAAACACCTCTAGCTGTAAGGCACCGGTCTCGGTGCCCTACATTGGCGTTGGATTTACTCATAAACACAATCCTAAATATTAAAGTTAATTAAAAATTATCGCGGAATAGATAAAAGAAAACCTTTCATTACATAAGTCTTCAAATTTAAACCATATAAAGCATGTCTTATGTTCAAACATCATAAAATTAAGTCTTCAGACACCAGCTTCTTTATTCTTGTAAGTCCCGAATCTGGATCACTACAATATGATATCAACCCGAACACGATGTTAGTGCGGAATCCTAACAACGTGGTGATTCAAGAACAAGATACGAAGTAATATAAATATGGTGAACACGATGTAATACTCCAAATGCACACGATTATATTATTAAACCGTCTGGTACATGAGATTACACAAACTCGTTATTTGCTCTCTAGATGGTGGCTTATGTTTCTGCTAACTGAGCTAGCAACCCTAAACCCTATACATGTATTCTCTATATATAGGGAAACTAACAATCAGGCCCAAAGTAAAGCCCAAAGCCCACCGAGATCCCTTAGTGATCTCGGTTTACATACATAGCCCAACACTAAAACCAATAAACATATAACTAAGTACAAACCACCAAATATGGACCCAACAACCCCTCCTTGGTTTGTAGCTTTGTTCTTGTTTATTTCACTTCAGACCAGACTAACCGAAATTCATAGGGATTTCGGTATTACACCAATGTAGTTCTTCAACTCGTCTTCGTTTACATCACTTTAGTCTTGATCATGTCGTGGACTTTTGATATGCGTCAGTCTAACCAATTTATGACCCAACAATCTTGCCCTTAGACTGATGCTTTCAAGATCTTCAGAATCTTTACTAGAACATAATCAGCAACTTCAGCATCTGCATCCAATACTCTACCATCTCCCCTTGAACATGATCAGCAACTTCATATGCTTCCGTTACAAGAAATCAGTTTAAAAGAACAATCAACTTTGATAGAAAGATCAACCAAAATATTTTTGAAAACAATTACATAAAACAAAATAAGACAGACATATTTTTTATAATTTTTTTATTTTTTTATGTTTTTTTTAATTTTCTTGAAAAGACTTGAAATGAGATCATACCATCTAAACCAACTATAACACCATAACCAATATCAGATTTCATGAGCTGAAAACTTCCAAACAATTTCATAACACATTTGTTTCGACAAGAGTAATCAAGAAGTAAAAATTAAAATAGATAAAATAAAACCAAAAACAACAAATAAAACAAATTTAATCACCCGGTCTTGTTATAATTTAGCTAAAAAATGAGATCAAATTTCAGTTTTGATAAAAGACGCCGCCTTTTATGAAAAGATCCGAACATGGAATCATATTGTTTAAGGTGTTGTCACAAGGATTCATGTTCAACGTTATTATGACATAAAGAGACAGGTTGATAACGTGTATCCCATACTTAGCATGATTTTTCATCGCATCAGTGATATGAATTAGGTTCAGTTCGACATAAAGCTTAGATGGACATCACTCATGGATCTGTGATGCCTCCTATCTCTTCTCAAAGCGTATTTGGCTTTCCCCAGATCACCCCAATTTGACTCCAACCCTCTAGTGCTTGATCAAAAGATTTTATATAAAAGCAAATTTAAGCTTTAAGGTTGAACGTTGGACTTAGTGCCAGTAAACTGACAAGCCTTTCATTCGAGACATGACAGGACTTCCTTGTATGCCCCCATCTCTGTAGTTCTAGTTTGATCCTTTAAGCTTTTGAAATACCAAGTTTTTTTAACAACACAAATTATATACATACTCATAATAAGTTTTTTTTTTTAATTTTTTTTCTCCCTTTTTTTCATCTTTTCCCTTTTTTTTTTCATCTTTTCCTTTTTTCACCCTTTCCTTTTTTTTCATCTTTTCCCTTTTTTTTATAATAATAAACATAATAGTACAATATTTTTGGTGATCAAGACACTAACGGGCTCGTGTATGACTGGGTAATTGCTTTTCTGCCTATCATTCGGAGAGATGTATCTGGAGACATGCACATTTCTTTAAAATGACTCTCCACATTAAGTTTAGCAAATTTAGTTTATATCACTTTAACATTTACGCATCATGGAAAGCTACCATACACATCAATGACTGTTCTAGAGCCCTTTAAGCTTAATAACTTCACCCGTTAGGCACATAGAAACAATTTAATAATCACTTTCCAAAGGTTAAATCAATTTTCATTTGAAAATATTTTAAAGCTTCTAAAAAACTGTTAACTGAATAGTAATATTATTCCCATAAAATTATAGAAGAAACATGTTAAGAACTCAGTCACCCCCGTCACTCTTCACTTTTCAGGTAAATGGCTGTCCCGTATGACCACTAGTGGTTAACAGGACCAAAACACATATGAACTACGTGCCCCTCCAACTTGGAATTACCGAAATAATTTTAAGAGAAGAATTCAAAACACAAAAATACATCACAATCGCCCCGGATGCTTTCAATCTTTAGATGAATGTCTATCATGTGAATCTACAAGTAGATCACCGGACCAAACATATACAAGTATATGTTCTTCAAACTTGAGCAGCTGACATAATTTTAAGGGAGAGTGAAGTTTGAAAGACATAGAATTTTTTTATTATTAAACGCACACACACACTCTTTTTGAATTTTTTAAATTTCTCCTCCTAAATTTATGCAAAAACTTTGGCCGAAAGGAAAACTTTTATGTACAAATTTAACCTCAAAAAGACTCAATCGTCGAAACATAGTATTTAATAAAAAATGAAGTGTGATAGTCAGCCAACTGATGTACTATCATTTCTCATGCACGTTCAAGTCATTTTCTCATTTTTTTTGGGAAACAAAATACATTATACTTGAAAAGCTATACGTGAACATATTTTTTGAATTTTTAAATATAGAATTTCAAAATCTTTTTGACTGATCAATATTTCATACCAAAGAGATATGGTTACCTTTTATCTTCAAGACATCATTTTTCATTGTGAGAATCTCCCCCCAGGAATAAGCTTGTTTTGAGATTCTGCATCTTTGCGAGTTGAATGTCTGGAACAAGCCTTTCAATATGCAATGTATTCCCTGATTTGTTCCTACACACTTAGAGAGCAGATTAAAAACGTTCTATCACCCTAAATTCCCGTCCAGGCCACAAAAAAATCATTTCATGGTTTAAAGATTTAAAATCAATGGATATTTTCCCTGTCATGTGCCTGGAACAACCCATTTAATAAACATTGAATTTGTGGTTGTTCCTACAAGCATAGCGGGATCAGTTGGACATAGGAACCCAAGTCATAATTGTGTTGGGGTTCCCTTAAGCATCAACATATGTGACCTCTTGCCAACTCATATCTTTCCCATCTTTAACAGAATCATTTGTCATTATAGATTCTGTTTGCTGAGTTTTAAGTTTCCAAATCTGTCTTGGTTTAGTAAATTTGAAAGAACAGACTTTGGAGTGGAGCAATTTGAATTCGAACTCTTAGAACTCTCAACACTCTTTGATTTCTGAAAATTTATTTTTCTGTTAACAGTTTCTAAATCATTTGAGTGCAAACCTGTCATATTAGCTTTGAATCCTTGAGTATCTGTGACCCGTTGTACAGATACTCGTGGTTTTCTAAAATAAGCATTTTGTTTAACCACTGGATTCGGTTGAAACTTGTTACCTTTCACCTGAGGGGTTTGTCTATTAACAGCACGGTAGTGACACTCCTTTGCCAAATGCCCGTCGTTCCTGCAGACGAAACACACTTTCATCCTTCTTTCAATGTCAACGTAAGCGCTTGCCTCATGTTGGAATTCCTTCTTATGACAGGTTTTTCCATTCTTCTTTCCCCTTGGTACAGCCTTCTGATTTTGCTTGTAGTAAGGAACATATAGACGATGAACACAATTTCTGGTTATATGTCCTGGCGTGCCACAATGGTAACATGTTTGCCTCTTGATATATGTCGCACCCGATGATTTATCAACACATGGAGATCCTTAGGATCTATGAGGACAAGACTGTCCTTGTTGTGCTGATTTCTTACGTGCCTTCCCTTTGTTGCCACAACTCTGTGTATTATTATTAGTACAATTCTGAGATGTAGTGTCATCTGAGTTTGATGACACGTTAGAATGAGATTCATTTTCACTAGCCTGAACCCCTTTACTATCAGAAGCAACATCATTTACTATATCTTCACATGAAGTAGAAGAATCAAAATTGTTCACACATTTAAAAACAGGCTTGATTTCCTCTAGGGTTCTTGATCAAACAGTTTCAGATTGAACCTGTTTACCATACTTCATGTCCTTTACCTTTTCTTTCTGTTCTTTGGTAACATGGGTAGGGACATAATTGTGGTTGTAGGGTGGGGGAACTTGACTGTATCCTATTCCCTCACCTTCATTTTCTTTCCACCACAATTGGTTTTCAATCATTGAGTTAACTACTTTGCTTGAACCATTGAATTTTTTAAATCAAGTTTAGCATTTTCAAACTTACTAGTTAGATTCAAGATCTCTAACTTGGAGGCTTCCAGTTTAGCAGTTAACTCAGTAATTTCTTGTTTGGCATCTAGATAATGACAGCCTTTTATACTAAGATCAAACTTAAGTTTTTTAATATCCTTGTTTTGAGCTTCTATTTTGTCTAGAAAACCCTTTTCATTTTTCTTAATTTTGAAATTTTCTGATTTATTCTCTTCGTATCTCTAATTAGGCTATCGTTATGAAGCTTAAACATTTCTATTTTTTCACCACAATTTAAAGAACATGGTTTAAAAACGAGTTGTGAAGAATCCATTGAGTAATTAATCTGATTAAATTGATTTTCCAGCCAAAATTTCTCGAAAAAAATCTGATCGCCAAAATTCTCAAGAAAGTTGTCCCGCTTAAAAGAGGCGTCCAGGAAAAATTTTGTCAAAACAAATTTTTTTTCGAATTTCTCGCCAAAATTCACCGAAAATCACCCGAAAAAAATGTTTTCACCAAAATATTCAAGGATGGATTTTTACTAATAAGGAGTATTCTGGAAAAATTTCATTCAAGAAAATTTTTCCCGCCAAAAAACTCTTTTCATTCCTTGACCGAGAATTCTTTGATGACCGAAAACATACTTTGACCGAGAACTAAGTTTGGCCGAAAACAAGTAGCATTGACCGAGAATGGTAGTGTTGACCGAGAACCCCTTTGACCGAGAATATATATATATATATATATATATATATATTTTTTACTCCTTGACCGAGAACCCCTTTGACCGAGAACTAGTATAATGCTGACCGAGAACTTCTTTTGCCGAGAACAATAACTTTGATCGAGAACCTTTGAAATTGACCGAAAACTATGATTATTTGATCATCTTCTATTTTGGCCGAAAACAGGGGTTGACCGAAAACCCAAGATGACCGAAAACCAACAAAGTTGACCGAGAACCATAAGTGTTGACCGAAAACTATAGTTGTTGACCGAAAAATGCTTTAATCTGGCCTAAAACTCTTAAAATCTGCCGAGAACAATCAAAGATTTTTGGCCGAAAACTCTTATTATGGTCGAGAAGTATGATTTCTTGTTCAACGATCTTAATCTTGGCCGAAAACTAGAAAGATTTCAACGGTAACAAACTCCCGGAATTTCTGGGATTTGATTTGTTTCCAAAGTAAAATCAATCTTCCACCAAACTTAATTTCACTTCTTCTCCGATAACCCACTCGCCGGAAAAACGAACACAACCACCCAAAATCAAGATCTTGAATTCGTTGATATCACAATAACGAGCCTGAATTCGTCCAAGCTCTGATACCAATTGTAAGTCCCGAATCTGGATAACTACAATATGATATCAACCCGAACACGATGTTAGTGCGGAATCCCAACAACGTGGTGATTCAAGAACAAGATACGAGGTAATATAAATATGGTGAACACGATGTAATACTCCAAATGCACATGATTATATTATTAAACCGTCTGGTACATGAGATTACACAAACTCGTTATTTGCTCTCTAGATGGTGGCTTATGTTTCTGCTAACTGAACTAGCAACCCAAAACCCTATACATGTATTCTCTATATATAGGGAAACTAACAATCAGGCCCAAAGTAAAGCCCAAACCCCACCAAGATCCCTTAGTGATCTCGGTTTACATACATAGCCCAACACTAAAACCAATAAACATATAACTAAGTACAAACCACCAAATATGGACCCAACAATTCTTCAAACATGTGCCGCTCTTCAAGCCAGCTGTCTCATCCTACTCACTTGCGTGTATACTAAAAGTCAGCTACGCTGAGTGAGTTCTAGTTAATCAAACAACATACAATACGTTCACATACATGGATACATACGTGAAGGTATGTATACCTTAAATACTTAACCTATTCACCTTACTTTTATATACATTCATTCTTTCATACTTTCTTTACTTTCATAATACATACATGACTATCGTTATATTTTAAAGATCCTTCCGCCCCATAACCTCACAGATATTATAAGAGTCTAGTCCCCAACATCATATATATTATAAGAGTCTGGTCCCCAACATCATAGATATTATTAGCGTTTGGTCCCTATCCTCACAAATATTATTAGGGTTTGGTCACTTCCTTCCGTGCAACCATACCATACCTTCTTCTTTATATTTATATGCATAAACTTTCATACATACTCTCAATACTTTCTATAGCATTCATATATCATTCATACATCAAACATAAGACAATCACATAGCATACACATACCACTTAAGGTAAGTGTATTAACTAACCAAATCGAGTATGCACACAACCCCGAAAACACGAAAAGAAAATGGGGCTAGAAACTCACCTGGATTCGGTTACATTCGGAGTTAACTGTAACATTTTTCCTTAGTTGTGCACGGCTAACTGTTAAACATATATATTTGTTAAGTAATCGTGTAACTAATTAAGTTGGTATTTTTGTTAACTAACGTTCCTGTTAAGCTAGGCTCGCTTGTTTAGTTAAACGGATCTATCGGGGTTACCTTGATTAACGAATGTATGTTTTACTTTTGATTTATTAAGTGTGCTCATCTTCATTATATTATATTATGTATACACACACACACACACACACATATACATATATAAAAATATATATCTTTCATTCGCCGGCAAACTTGTCCATAAAAAATTAAAAAGAATTAACGGAGTTGATGATGCTTATTAATTTGGTTTATTATGTATATATATATAGGATTGATTTCTTTTGAGAACCACTTTGAGTTTTAAGAACTTGAAAGAACTCAACGTAACAATTTTTTTTAAAATTTTTTTACACATGTGTAATACGTAAGTGTAAGTAATGTACAAAAAATTCAGTATTTTTTTACACACCGAATCGAGTTATTACATACGTGTAACTAACATTAAAACTTGTGTAATCAACAAAAATATTTATTCTCTCTCATAATTAATTTTTTAATCAGATTTATTCTCAACCACATATTTCATACTCACTTAATTAAATGTGTGGTCCATATTGATTTCTTAAAGTTCTTACAACTCATCAAGGTTCTCAAAATATCTCTCCCCTATATATATAAACATATATCTTTCATTCGCCGACGAACTTGTCCATAAAAAATTAATTGGAATTAACGGAGTTGATGATGCTGATTAATTTGGTTTATTTGTCATACTTGATTAGCCTTGGTTTCTATGGATTAAGCCCAATCAGTTTAGAACTTGCTTAGACCAGGCCCAATTACATTGAACTAGGTAATCAAATCGAACTGGGTATTCGAATCGACCCTTCAATCTAATCGAACTCCTCCAATCTAATCGAATTGAATTGACCTGTTTATTAAGTTGAAAAAATATGATGCGGGAACCGGGTTTCGAACTCGGGATCTCCCACTCACACAACTCAGGCTTAAACACTCAGCCAACTCATCCTTGGTGACGAAGTTCCATTCAACGTGGTTATATATCTATTGTTTTTATTGCTGAGTTTCATTCCCCTTTATTAATACTAAATATTATTATTTACTTTACTTCATCGAATTTGCATCTTTTGTCTCTTTTTTTATTTACTATTTTTAGCTATACTATGATTATTTATTACTATTATAATAATTATTAATATTCATTAATATTATATATATGTTAGTGTTGTTGTTGTTAGTCACGTATAGAGGTAGCAAATGGGTTGGGTTGGGTCGGAATATGTATGGTTGAAACAGGTTAGGGTCGAAACGGGTTAGGGTCGAAATGGGTCATTTAAAAAAAGGTTGTTTTGGTTCAGCTCGTAACGGGTTAGAGTCAACAGGTTCGGGTTAGAACGGGTCAAGGTCTGAACGGGTTAAAACAAGTTTCGGATCAATTTTTTTTGGACCAACGAATCAGTGCGTGTTTAACACGTTGCATCTCGTTTTAATTGCAAAATCTCGTTTAAGCGATTTTTCAGTTCGTTTCAGCACCTAACAGCTCGTTTAAGTGATTTTTCAGTTCGTTTCAGCAAGTTTTGACTAATTTTGCAGCAATTCAGCAATAAAAATCAGCAATTCTGCTCGTTTTTGCCCGTTTCAGCAAGTTGCATAACCAATACTTCAAACAAGGTAAACAATGATGACATTTCCAAACCAAAACATCATTTAAGGTAGGGCTGGCAATTCGTGTCTTAACAGGTAAGAGGCGACGCGCGTGGCACAAATATAAAAGTTGAATACGACTCGTGTAACTACTTTATATGCCATGACTATAAGACAATTATAAGTTTTGTGTACCAATAAGAGATAATGAGGGAGTCTAGCCTACTAATTTCAATTACTTAAGAAAATAAAAAAATCACATACCGTATTTTTTGATTAACAGGTCTTATCGTGTCTTTAACAGGTACCCAATTGCCCAGCCCTAATTTAAGGACCTTGTTTAAAATATTAATCCATTATAGAAACGGGTTAGGGTTGGAATGGGCCAATAAAAAAAATGGGTTGTTTTGGTTCGGGTCGGAACGGGTTAGGGTCTACAGGTTCGGGTCAGAATGGGTCCGGGTCAGAAATGTCAAAACAGGTTTTGGGTCGGCTTTTTTTTCTTTTGTTGAACAAGGACAACAGACGAAACGTTTTAGTTCTTTTTTTTTACTTTTTTTTGTTTTATATTTTGTGTTATGATATTTTTATTAATTGTTTTAAATTTTTTTGAGATCAAAACCCCTCAAAAAACACCAAAAAAAAAAAACAATAAAAAAATCATAACTCAAAATATAAATAAAAACGAAAAAAGTAAAAAAAGCTAAAATGTTTTCTCCGATGTCCTCGTTCACTAAAAAAATAAAATAAAATAAAAAAACCGACAAATTAACCGAAACTGAAAAGTCGACGAAAACGAAACAAAAACCAAAATCGACCCGTCCAGTGCGAAAAATCGAAAGAAACCGAAACCCAACTCGCTCAGTGCTAAAACTCGTGTCGGCATGAAACCTGATCCGAGCCGAAACCTGAACCTATCTCGTTCCAATCTAAAACCCGTTTCAACCCGAACATGCCACTTTTCCTTAAGACACTAACCCACATCGACCCATATAGTTAAATTTGTCAACCCATTTTGACCCGAAAATAAGAATGTGAAATTTCAAGTGACCCATATTGACCCATTTAATTAAAACCTATGACCCAAATCAACCCATTTAAATTTTGAAAACAACCCAAATTGACCCATTTGAAATGGTTTGGGTCAAGATTGCCACCCCTTGTCACGTATATTATTATTATTATTTCTTTATTATTTCTATTATTATAAACCACATATTTTTATTATTATTACTAGTTTAATGATTAATGCTATCATCCACTTATTACACCCAACCGAGATCTAGCTCGTTTCGAATAAAGTTCGAACCTTTATCGTTTACAAAGTCCAATTTAGCTAGATCTTGGAATACTAAACGAGCCAAACTTAAACGAACAAGGTTTTAGTTATAAAACGTACCTTAGATGAATCAGTTTCAAGAACACAAACACATCTCGGCGTTTATCTTGCTCGTAGAGATGCTCGAACACCAAGAAGCTCCGGTTCTTCTTCGGATTTGGATCGAAAATGGAAGAGAGAGTTTTTGTGTGTGTATTTTGAGTGTGTGTTGGTAAAAATAGAAAGTGGCTAGGGTTTAAGGGGTATATATATACTCCTTAAGTATGAAACTTAGGCCCATTAGCTCACTAGTCCATGATTTATTTTAAGCCCAACACTATTAAAGCGTACCATCCTTTATATTATTTTATTATTTATTTAACGACAATTAAATAAGCGTAAATAATAACAATATTTCTTTATTTATTATTTAAAAAACGGCGGATTTACAAGTCTACCCTCATTAAAAGAGGTTTTATCCGTGAAACCTAACTATTACTTAAACAATTCTCGGTAAAACTTGCGCATTTCTTCTTCAACTTCCCAGGTAGCATCTGATCCCTTAAGATGTTTCCATATCACTTACATCAAGGGGATAGCTTTACGAAACGAAGCTGTTTTTCCTTGCAGTCGAATATCTCTACGGGCTATTCAATATAGTTCAACTGTTCATCAACCTCGATGTCTGCTAATGACACATGAGACGTGTCATCAGCTAAGAATTTTCTTAGGTGAGACACATGATAAGTAGAGTGAATTCCCTCTAACTCCTTGGGAAAATATAGCTTGTAAGCCACTTCACCCACACGATCTACAATCTTAAAAGGTCCAATGTACCTTGGGCTCAATTTTCCTCTATCCCTGAAACGAATAATTCCTTTCCAAGGAGTGAACTTGAGCATCACGCTGTCATCAACGTTGAACTCATCGGTCGTCCTCGCTTATCATCATATGAATTCTGTCGGTCTTGAGCAGCTTTCATTCTTGCCTTGATCTGATCAAACCTTGAAGAGGTTTCTTGCACAACTTCTAAACTTACAGGCTCCTTCTGACCAATCTCCCCCCACCATACAGGAGTTCAACAACGTCTGCCATACAACATCTCAAACGGCGGCATACCGATACTCGAGTGGTAGTTGTTGTTATAAGAGAACTCTGCTAGATGCAGATGATCATCCCAATTCCCTCCAAAGTCCAAAATACAAGCGCGTAGCATATCCTCCATGGTTTGGATAGTCCTTTCATATTGGCCATCTGTTTGAGGATGATACGCCGTATTGATGTTCAATCTTGTTTCCATAGCTTCATGGAACTTCTTCCGGAATCTTGAAGTAAAGCGTGTATTTCTATCAGACACAATCGATAATGGCACTCCATGCTTTGCCACAACCTCTTTTATGAACATATTTGCTAACGTTTTATGATGATATGACCTCTCGTACAAGTAGAAAGTGAGCACTTTTAGTCAAACGGTCCACTATCACCCAAATGGTATCATGATGCTTAACTGTACGTGGTAGCTTAGTAATGAAATCCACGGTGATGTGTTCTCATTTCCATTCCGGTATCTCTAAAGGCTGCATCTTTCCATAAGGTTTATGGTGTTCTGCTTTGACTTGTAAACAAGTTAAGCACTTACTGACATAGTCTACTACATCATTCTTCATACCCGGCCACCGTTAGTCTCTTTTCAAATCTTGATACATCTTGGTGGATCCCGGATGAATCGAATATCTTGACTTATGAGCTTCATCTAGGATTAGACCTCTAAGATCTCCATGGCGTGGAATCCACAAACGGTCAAACCTAGTCTTCACACTATGAGTGTTGTCCATCTGCTCATCTTGCTGTCCGAAGATTCTTTCCTTCTTCGTTAGCCCTTCATCTATATGAACCTCCGACTGCACCTTGATGATCTCTTCAAATAGATCTGAGTTAATGATCAACTTATACGACTTCACGATTGCAATGACTTCTTTATTCTTACGGTTTAGTGCGTCAGCAACCACGTTAGCCTTACCGGGGTAGTATTTTATATCGCAGTCGTAGTCCTTTTGTCAACGCCAACCATCTCCTCTGTCTCATGTTCAACTCTTTCTGATCGAAGAAGTACTTTAAACTCTTATGATTGATATAAATAGTACACTTAGTATCGTATAAGTAGTGTCTCCAAATCTTGAGAGCATGCACTATTGCAGCTAGTTCTAAGTCATGCGTCGGGTAGGTACTCTCGTGAACCTTCATTTGTCTAGACGCATAAGCTATCGCTTTTCCTCATTCATCAACACGCAACCTAACCCACGATGTGAGGCATAAGTATAAACAACCAAATCCTCGTTACCATATGGTAGATCAATGATTGGAGCTTGTGTGAGTCTTTTCTTCAATTCCTCAAAATCTTCTTCTGAAACTTACCCCAATTAAATACTACATCGGGACATACAGGTCAAAGGTACCTATCTTGGAGAAGCCTTCAATGAATCTTCTATAATAGCCAGCCAACCCAAGAAACTTCGTATATCAGTCGGGTTTTTCGGAGTCTTCCAATTCATTGTCACCTCAATCTTACCTGGGTCTACAGTAATCCCTTCAGGATTGATTACGTGACCTAGAAACTGCACCTCTCGCAACCAGAATGCGCACTTCGAAAACTTAGCATACAACTTCTCTTCCTTTAAAACCTCCAATACTTCTCTTAGATGTCCAACATGGTCAGACTCGCTCTTTGAATAAATCAATATATCGTCAACGAAAATGATTACTGACTTGTCTAACTTCGGCCGACATACTCTATTAATCATATCCATAAATGCTGCGTGAGTATTCGTTAGACTGAATGACATCACGAGGAACTCGTAGTGTCCATACTACGTCCGAAACGCTGTCCTAGGGATGTCTGCCTCTTTCACCTTCTGCTGATGATAGACTGATCTAAGGTCTATTCGTGAGAACCAAATCGAACCTTGTAGTTGATCAAACAAATCATCAATCCATGGCAACGGGTATCTGTTCTTCACCGTAAGCTAGTTCAAGTCCCGATAGTCTATACACATTCTCATACTTCCATCTTTCTTCTTAACGAACAACACTAGTGCACCCCACGGGGAAACACTTGGCCTTATAAAACCTTTTTCGAGGAGTTCTTGCAGTTAGGACATCAATTCCTTCATCTCAGACGGCGCCAGGCAGTAAGGTGCTTTCGCGACGAGCTATGCTCTTGGTATTAAGTCTATCTGAAATTCTACCTCACGCTTCGGTGGCAACCCCGAAAGGTACTCAGGGAACACTTCTGGATAGTCGCGCACAACAGGAACATCTTTCACTTCTTTCGTCTTGGTCGTAGCTTTAACAACATATGCAAGGTAGGCACCGCACCCTCTCCTTAACAATCATTCGGCTCTTATCATCGAAATGACATTAAGCCCTGAACTTTCTTTATCACCATAAACCGTTAGCGTACCACCATACAAGTACTTTAACCTTATCAACCTACTCTTACACACTAACTGAGCCTCAAACTCAGATAGCCAATCCATTCCAAAAACCACATCGAACCCTCCTAAGATTATAACATACAGCGTAACAGGGAACTCCAGTCCCTCTAACTCTATCTTACAATCCTTAACCTTCTCATTATCCTAAACGGGGTTTCACTAGCGGTCTCTACTATAAAAGTTTCAGACACACGACAACATTTCATTTTTGCTAACTTACTAAATGTGTAGCTACAAAACTTCTATTCGTACCTAAATCAAACAATACTGAAGCAGAAACACCGTTTACTAGAAACGTACCTGTGACAACATCGGGGATCTGCTTGGCTTGCTCCTGAGTCAACATGTAAGCTCGGGTTCTTGGTCTAGTCTGGTCAGCATCATTCTTTCCACTTCCTCCAGCTTCACCATTAGTGCTTTCCCTTGCCATATGACTCGTTTTACCACATTTGTAACACCCGGGCTTTGCACTACACTCGTGAGCATAATGCCCTGCCTTTTCACACGTATAGCACACATTAAACCCAAGCCTACACTCCCCACCATGAGCTTTCCCACATTTGTGACAAACGTATGAACTCCTACCCCACTTGCACTTCTTTTACCACAAGTTTGGCACGACTTCTTTTACCACACTTTCTGTCTCTTATCCGTAGAGTTCCACAACTGAGTACCGGGTCGTTTAGCAGGATTGACCCATTTCTTATCTTTCTTCTCTTCCGCTACCACATCGTCCACAACACAGTTATCGTAAACCATCTTTGCGAGTTTAATAGCAGAGTCGAAAGTAGCAAGTTTACTAGCCCTGACTTAGGTGTGGACATTCTGTGGAAGACCTCAGATGTAGCACTTGATCTGTAAGGCCCCGTTACCGGTGCTACGTGGGACGTTGGATTTACTCATAAACACAGTTCTGAAAATCAAAGTTAATTAAAACATTCACGGAACATTAAAACATTCATAAAACGTTACACATAAATCCAAAACTTGTCTTAAAATAAACATTCTTGTCTTTCAAAATATCATAACATTAAACATAAACGTCTTAAGTCTTCAGATGCCAGAGTCTTATTCTTCTGCCATGTGCCTTCGCTCAAGACAGCTGTCTCATTCTACTCACCTGCGTGCATACTAAAAGTCAGCTACGCTGAGTGAGTTCTAGTTAATCAGGTAATATACAATACTTTCACCTACTTATACATACGCATCCGAAGATACATATTATATTCTTAACCTACTCATCTTTCTTTCGTACATATATAAATATATACATTCTTTCTTTCATTCTTTCTTTTATTCTTTCTTTACATACTTTGCATCTATCAAAACTTTACATACTTATTCATTTTAAAGAGCATTACGCCCTAATGCCTCAAGTATTATTAGGGATCGGTCCCTTTTTCTGCCTTGAGTATTATTAGGGCTTAGTCCCTTTCTGACTTGAGTATTATTAGGGCTCAGTCCCTTTCTGCTTTGAGTATTATTAGGGCTCAGTCTTTTTCTGCCTTGAGTATTATTAGGGCTCAGTCCCTTTCTTCTATACCTAGCTATCTCTTACGTTCATTCATAACATACGTACATATCATTCATACATTATACACAACATTATACCCATAATCATAACTTGTCAATACGTGCAATATCCGAAGATCGTTCACGCACCGAGAGCAATCATTCACACCTTTCACATAATACATATATGGCATACACTTATCTCTTAGGATAAGGGTATTAACTAATCACATCGAGTATGCACACAGCCCCGAATACATAACAAGGAATGGGGCTAGAACTCACCTGAATGCGGTTACGTTCACCGTTAATAGTTATTCCCTTCTTGAGCTATGCACGGCTAACTGTATAATATTTACACGTATTAGTTAACTATTACTACTCATATCGCATTTCTATCTTTGTGTAACCCATAACGAACGGGGGTTCGGGGGCAGCGCCCCTGGCAGCGGGGTTCTAGGGGCGGCAGCCTGTAGCAGGGTCTAAGGGGCAGAGCCCCTGGCTGGGGTCATCTTGGAAAAATTTTATTTTCATTAACTGTCTTAACACATTTTCCATTAGGATTTTTAATTATTTTCTACTTCGCTAACTCAATCTCTATGACGAATTAAACCTAATTCGTTAGCTAATTCGTTACTTTCATAATCTAGTTCGTTAACTAATTCGTCATTCCAATTCGTTATCTGAAAAATCCCTGATTCGTTACATTATTCTTAACAAATTACCGAGTAACGAGTCGCTTGATTCGTTATTTGGTTCGCTGTCTAGTTCGTTATTTGGGCATCACGAATGGGTGAACTGGTTCGTTGTTTGGGCATAACGAATTGGAGATCTGACTCGTTATCTTGCCTTAACGAATTGGTTATTTAATTCGTTACCATACACCAATCTTATCTAGACTTTGACTCAGGGTCAAAGACAAAATCCTCAAAAACAGCAAATAGTCAACAGATCTTAGATATGCAATTAAACCTTCGTTTCTTAACCAAATAACACGATTTAGGTATCAAAGGATTCAGAATTACATCGTCTACAAACCCTAACCCTTTGTTCGTCCAAATATCCATGTTTTTAGGGTGTGATTTAGGCTATATGCTACGGGTTCTTTTAGGTTTTCAATTAACCTATCAATCATTAATTGATTTCAGTATTATTTGTTGTGTTGGATTCGTTATCAACATACTAATACGGATATGTGATTTCCCAAACCAAACGAATGATTTCTAATCATAAACGTGCCTTAAACGAGTCAAACTACGAATACGCTTAAGCCTTGATGTTGTCTTGGTTCGTTTCCACGTTCTAGCACCAATAATCTCGGTTTTTCGCCTTCGGATCTTGACTCGGGTTATAGGATAGTGTTTGTGTGTGTTTTTGATGGTGTAGGCTAGGGTGTAGAGATAGATTAAATGGAAAGGTTTAGGGTTTAAGGGGTATTTATACTCCCTTAAGCCCATGGACCTAAGGCCCATTCCATCTTTTATTCCATCTTTTAAAGTCCAAGCTCATCATCTTATAGTTTATTTACGTAAACCGACACACGACACTTTATAGAATAAACAAAATTTATTTAATTTATTATAGCCAAAAGTAGGATGTTACATGATCCTTTTCACCTCAGTGTTCACCATATCGGGCACCAACCTAGACATGCGGTTGAATTCAGTAGTGTACTCGCGGTGTGTCATCTTACCCGCCCTCAGATTCAGAAACTTCATCTCAGCCCTCTCCACCTCAGCATCAACACAAAACTGCTTCATAACCAGTTCCTTTAAATCTTCCCCCCTCATTGCCTTAATCTCATCTTGAGTCTTTCTCTGCTCCACTTTCTCCCACTAGAACATAGCCTCATCACCAAAGGACTGGGTGGCATAACCCACCGCTTGATCGGGACGGCACTCGCTAATTCAGATAACCCTGTCAATTGTGGTTATCCACTGGAGAGTAGCGATTGCGTTGCCCAAACCAGTAAGCTTAGGTGGATCACAACCCTTGAATGTCTTATAGTTGCACCCACCTCATCCCCTCTTCCTTTCTCCAACTTTCACAGACCCAAATTCACTTTAGTCATCTCTCTCACTCTCATCATCTTTCTTACCACTCTCCCCTGTCTTATCAGCGGTCCTTGCATGGCTTTCAGGAGACTTATCAAGATGCAGATTCTTCACTGCAGCAGCTAACGCTTGACCAATGGCGGCTTGAAAAGCATGATCCAGTTGATACCCTTCATTATTACTCTGATCTTGCTCAGTTCCACCTCCTTCTTCTCTTGTGTTAGTGACCGGTTCTTCAAAAGGTTCCCGAACGATACGTTGCCTACCGCGACGTCTCGTGCAACCTTCTAGTCCAACAGTTTCCCTTTCATCCGCCATTCGTATTCTATAAGAAAACACAAATGTCATCACTAAAGGAATCTTTTAGTACAAGGATAGTAAGGCTAACAGGTAATAATAGTGGCGAGCTGTGATTAGCTGAACACGTTATTCTCCATGTCTTATACACTTCCTGTTGTGAGTCCACTTGTTCTAGTTCTACTTTTAACAGTTAGACAATCAAACATTTCATATAATCATATACTCCTATCTCTAGAAATTAAGCTAATTTCTTTACACATTCTTACAATAGACTTAAAATTAATCATGTACCTTGCCTTTACTTAGCTTGCTTGAGTGATAAATGGCTTTCTTGAACCGACATCTTCTTTCTTTTCTTACTTAAGTCCCATTCTCTGTTCGAGTCTAAGCATGTAGGATTCTTATTTCTCTCGAACTTATGCTCTGATACCAACTTGTAAGGCACCGGTCCCGGTGCTCTACATTGGCGTTGGATTAACTCATAAACACAGTCCTAAATATCAGAATTAATTAAAAGTTTTCACAAAATAGATAAAAGAAAACCATTCATTACGTAAGTCTTAAAATTTAAACCATATAAAACATGTCTTAAGTTCAAACATTATAAAATTATATCTTCAAATGCCAACTTCTTTATTCTTCTGCCATGTGCCCCTCTTCAAGCCAGTCGTCTCATCCTACTCACCTGCGTGCATACTAAAAGCAAGCTACGCTGAGTGAGTTCTAGTTAATCAAGCAACATACAATACGTTCACATACTTGTATACATATCCGACGGTGTGTACACCTTACATACTTAACCTGTTCACCTTACTTTCATACATACATTCATACGTTTTTTCTTTCATACTTTCTTTACTTTCATAATACATACATAACTATTGTTATATTTTAAAGAGTCTTCCGCCCTATAACCTCACATATATTATAAGAGTTGGTCCCTAACATCACAGATATTATAAGAGTCTGGTTCCCAACATCACATATATTATTAGGGTCTGGTCCCTATCCTCACATATATTATTAGGGTCTGGTCCCTTTCTTCCTTGCAACCATACCATACATTTCGTTATATTTATATGCATAAACTTTCATACATACTCTCAACACATTCTACATCATTCATATATCATTCATAAATCATACATAGGACAATCACATATCATACACTTATCACGTATGGTAAGTGTATTAACTAATCAAATCGAGTATGCACACAGCCCCGAAAACATGTCAAGGAAATGGGTCTATAAACTCACCTGGATTCGGTTACGTTCGAAGTTAAATATAACCCCTTTCCTTAGTTGTGAACAGCTAACTGCTAAACACACACACACACACACAGATATATATATATATATATATATATATATATATATATATATTTGTTAAGTAATTGTGAAACTAATTAAGTTGGTATTTTTATTAACAAACGTTCTTGTTAAGCTAGGCTCGCTTGTTTAGTTAAACGAATCTATCGGGGTTACCTTGATTAACGAATGTATGTTTTAATTTTTATTTATTAAGTTTGCTCATATTCCTTATATTATATTATGTATATATACACACACACATATATATAAAAATCAATATCTTTCATTCGTCGACGAATTTGTCGATAAAAATTTAATAGGACTTAACAGAGTTGATGAGGTTGATTAATTTGATTTATTTGTCATACTGGATTAGCCTTGGTTACTATGGACTAGGCCCAATCAGTTTAGAACTTGCTTAGACCAGGCCCAATTGCATTAAACTGGGTAATCTAATCGAACTGGGTAATCGAATTGAATGGGTTATTCGAATCGAACTGGGTATTCGAATCGACCCTTCAATCTAATCGAACCCCTCTAATCTAATCGTATTGAACTGGCCTGCTTATTAAGTTGCCAGAATCGGGTTTCGTACTCTGGATCCTCCACTCACACAACTCAGGCTTAACCACTCAGCCAACTCATCCTTCGTGATGGAGTTCCATTAAACCTGGTTATATATCTATTGTTTTTATCGCTGAGTTTCATTTTCATTTATTAATACAAGATTCCATAATTAATATTATTATTTACTTTACCTCATCAAACCTGCATCTTATGTCTCTTTTTTATTTACTATTTTTAGCTATGTTATGAATATTTATTACTATTATAATAATTATTAATATTCATTAATATTATACATATCTTAGTGCTGCTGCTGTTAGTCACGTATATTATTATTATTATTATTTTTATTGTTATTATTATTACTACTACTATTATTATTATTATTATTATTATTATTATTATTTCTTTCTTATTTCTATTATTATAAGACCATCCGTAGTGGGGGCTTTATGGTGGCTTTATGGGGTCATAAATCTGGGAACACTGCCTCCCGGCTTTATGGAGGCGTTTTGGTTAATTTTTTTGGGTGGAGTTTTGTAGATAACGCAAGTGGAAGGCACGAGAATTAAAAAAAAAACAAATAAACATAGTTATGGAAAATTATGGAGGCTTTATGACTACACCCTGGTTTTGTAAAAAGCCATAACTCTGATTGGGCGCCACGTGGCGCATAACGCCCAGGGGTGGGGCTTTATGACTACACATGGTCTAAACCTCATATTTTTATTATTATTACTAGTTTAATGATTATTGTTATCATCCATTTATTACTCCCAACTAAGATCTAGATCGTTTCGGATAAAGTTCGAACCTTTATCGTTTAGAAAGCCCAATTTAGCTAGATCTTGGAATACTAAACGAGCCAAACTTAAACGAACAAGCTTTCCGTTATAAAACGTACTTTAAATGAATCGGTTTCAAGAACACAAACACATCTCGGCGTTTATCTTGCTCGTAGGATGCTCGAACACCAAGAGCTCCGATTCTTTCTCGGATTTGGATCGAAAATGGAAGAGAGAGTTTTTGTGTGTGTGTTTTGAGTGTGTGCTGGTAAAAATAGAAAGTGGCTAGGGTTTAAGGGTTTAGGGGTATATATATACTCCTTAAATATGAACCTTTGGCCCGCTCTCCCACCGGGAGAGTTTTCTCATTGTCTTGTTGGGAATGGTACTGATTGTTGTATTTTGGTTCTCGAGCAAATAATCGAGCCGAGCAAGGTGTATACTATGCTAATTCCGTCATATTTAGTTGTCTTTTTGAGTTTGGTTAAGAGTTGAGTTGCTATTATCTATAGGTTATGATCTTGTGCATACTTCTTTTTCAGGGACAAAAAGGTTTAAGTGTGGGAATTTTTGATGTGTTATGAAATACACACATATTCGAGCTTATTTTTGTCATGATTTTCAGTGTGTTTTAACTTTTATTTATCTGTTCTAGATAGTATTTACATATTTATGTTTAATGTATGATCATGGGTGAAGAGATGATGGAAAACAAGTCTTAAAATGATGGAGTTCGTTCACCCGAGGATTGGATCGAATACGGAATGCCTAAACAATCTTTAACGAGTAAAATAAGCAAAAAAAAAATGAAGAATCGGACACCCGAAGAGCCTGGCAGCGCTCCACGGCCAGGTCAGCCTTGATGCTCGCGTGTGGCGGCGCCCTAGGAGGTCACATCAGCTGCACAAAGTCCTATGCCCGAAAATTTTGTCTTTAGTGACCTGGTCCGACCGGATTTTAATATATTAACTTGTTAAACAAGTTTAAGAGTTATATGTATAGAATAAAGCGGTCTTGGAAAACATACGAGCCGCCCAAGCAACGATTTTGGGAGCAGAACTAAGGTGGAGCATGTCTCGGTTCGTAGTTTACTTCATTTTTTGTCAGTTTGTGAAATATTAACGATTTAAGGTGTGTTTTGAGTTTTTAAACCACAAGACATTGTTTGTAGTTTTTAAGTTTCGTAGTTTGATTCATTATTTGTCGGTTTGTGAATTATTAACGATTTGAGGTTGGTTTTGAGTTTTTAAATCACAAGACAAGTTTTCATCAGTTGTTTACGAACATGTTTATCATATATATCATTATTATCTGCTGTTCGTTTAATATGATTGGCTAAACTTGTTTGAATCACCTAGGTTTGATGTTTAACGGTTAAAATAAACTTGTTTAGGGTTCTTAACAAGTGGTTTAATCCCTTTAATATCTGCTACAATATATATATATATTAGGTTTCATGAGCCCCATATGATTGATTATTTCATGAATTGGTTTTGTGTAGTCGTTAATTGCATAGTTCGGTTAATACTTTGTGTGTTGATTGATTGTGATACACGTATCATTAGGGTTTGTGTTGCATAAATCATTAAAATCAGTAGATTAACAACCTTTGAGTTGGACCAAAACCTTGGGTGTTAGCTTATCTTGTTAGTTAGTTGACCGAGTTAGTCATTGTGAGACCACGTGCGGTTTTCCCATTGTCGACTAGGTTAGGTTTGTAAGTTGAGTTTTTTTATCCTTAGTGTTGAATTACCCCTTTTCTCCTAGGTTTATAATAGCTTGAACTTTAGTGAGTCTTGTAGCTTAAACATGGACCAAGTGTTGGGTTATTAGGGTACTTAGAGTAAAAAACCAAGAATTAAAAGTTAACTAGCGTCGTTAGGGTTTTCTAGAAAAACTGACCGTAGGGACCAGGCCTCTACTATATTAGCTCATCTTTAGAACCCTGGTTTCAACCACGTGTTAGCATCCAAGTCATCCTACCTGGGTGATTCGCTCTCCCATTATCGTTAAATCCTATTAAGTCTTTCACTTAGTTCCAGTAAGTTAAGTTAAGTTAAGTTAGTTAAGTTAATTAGTTTATAATAAAATAATATTGTAAAGCCCCGATCCCGGTGCCCTACTTTGGACGTTGGATTTACTCATAAACACAGTTCTACAAATCAGAGTTTATTAAAACTTTCGCGGAATATAAAACTTTAACCGTTTATTACAAAACATTTAATCTTTTCTTTAAAACCATAACATAAATCATCATATTAAGACATCATTTCTTCCATCTTCAAATGTTAGTCATTCGATCCATGGCATGTGCCAACCTCATGCTAGCTCTCTAATCATATTCACCTGCGTGCATACTAAAAGTCAGCTACGCTGAGTGAGTTCTAGTTAATCAGGCGACATACAATACATACACATATCTTACATACATATCTTAACCTTGTATAAATATCCATAAGAGGACGTCACGTAATATCTATTAAAAGAACTATTACTATTACCCTACTATTTATATTCTCCATAGAAGGACACTCTATATATATATTCTCCATAGAAGGATCGTCCTATATACTTCCATAGAAGGAACACTATGCTTTCCATTAAAGGAACACTATGCTTTCCATCAAAGGAACACTGGGCTTTCCATTAAAGGAACACTATGCTTTCCATCAAAGGAACACGAGGTTTTCCATTAAAGGAACACGGGGCTTTCCATTAAAGGAACACTATGCTTTCCATTTAAGGAACACTCTAAATATTATCCGTAAAGGGAACTCTATATATAAGTTATCATTTAATATCCATATAAGGAGACAATCATCGCTATTCTTGGCAATACATGCAATATCCAAAGATCGTTCACGTATCAACAAGTAATCATCCCTGCATTACATACAATATCCATATCTTTATTTATAACCTAACGGTACATGCAATATCCGAAGATCGTTCATGTACCGACAAGCAATCAATCGTATCTAACACATATATCATACATGGAATACACTTACCATTTAAGTTAAGTGTATTAACTGTCACATCGAGTATGTACACAACCCCGAAAACATAACAAGGAAGTGGGGCTAGAAACTTACCTGAATTCTGTTACGTTCACCGATAGTAGTTATTGCTTCCTTGAGTTGTGCACGACTAACTGTATAACAATTACACGTATCAATTAACTATCACTATCTAAATCGCATTTCTAGTTTATTCATAACCCACAAAGAACGGGGGTCCGGGGGCAGCGCCCCTGGCAGCGGGGTCTAGGGGGCAGAGCCCCTGGCAGGGTCCAAGGGGTAGAGCCCCTGGCTGGGGTCGGCTTGGATAAATTTTATTTACATTAACTGTCTTAACAAATTTTCCATTAGGATTTTTAATTATTATCTAACTCTTTAACTCATTTTCTATAACGAAGTAAGCCTAATTCGTTAGCTAATTCGTTATCAATTCACAGTCTAATTCGTTACCAAATCCTCCTTCATTCGCTATAACGAATGGCCTAGTTCGTTATCTCAATTATAACGAATTGAGTCTGATTCGCTAACTGATTCGTTACCTTATCTTTATCTGATTCGTTACCCAGACAAAACTTAATTCGTTATCTGAATTATGGCGAATGGTGAGTAACGAATCGCTTGATTCGTTATTGGAATCATAACGAACTGGGTAGCTAATTCGTTATCTTGACAGAACGAATGGGCGAGTAACGAACTACCTGATTCGTTATTTTAATTATAACGAATCATCTAGTTCTTATCCAGACTTTGACTTAAGGGTCAAAGTCAAAATCGTCAAGAACAATAACAGTCAACATATCTAAGATCTGCAATTAAACCTTCAATTCTTAACGAAATATCATGATTTTGGTATCATTGGAATCGTCTATGCAGCGCCTACAAACCCCTAGGGTCCAATCATCCAAATATCTGAGTTTACATGGTGCGATGTATGTATATACATACGGGTTTTTCATTCTAACGATTAACCTATCAAACTGTAATCAATTTCAGTAAGTTTAGCTTTGTTAGGTTCATTTTTATCATATGTATACAGATCTAAGACTACCTAAATGAATCCGGATCTAAAGGAACGATTTCTAGTTATAAACGTACCTTAAACGAGTCGGTTTACGAACACGGTTAAGCCTTGACGTTGTTTTGGTTCTTTATGACGATCTAGCACCAACGGTTTGGGTTTCCACCTTCGAATCTTAGCTCGGGTTATAGGATGGTGTTTGTGTGTGTTTATCAAGGTGTAGGCTATGGTGTAGATTTGGATAAAAATGGAAAGGATTAGGGTTTAAGGGGTATTTATACTCCCTTAAGCACATGGACCTAAGGCCCATCTTTCCCTTTTGGACCAATAATTAGTTCCATCTAAAAGCCTACTTATCCTATCATATTCTATTATTCTTATAAACCGAACGGAAAATTGGGGTGTTACAAATATAGTTTAAAATAAAATTATATAAAATCAATTAAATATTAAGGTAGAACTTGGATTAGGTTTTACAATCTGAGCCGTTCTCACGTGTCTTCGAGTTCGATATCCAGACTTTCCTTGTCTTTGCTATACGCGACCGGTACATTTGTCGTTTGTGTGAACTAGGATAGATTGTTTGGTTTTTAAAGCTTAGTTGTGATTCGTGGTTTATATATATATATATATATATATATATATATATATATATATATATATATATTCGCACATTAAGTTTTTTGCTTCGTTGCCGTGGACACGGTCTGAGGCGATTAGAGAACTATCCGAGTTTGGGGACTTACATGTTTTCTTTTTACTTGCTTGCTTGTTTTTTTTTTTTAGTTTAATTTTAGCCTAGTTAATTTTAGTTTTTCTTTATAGCCGTATGTGTCATACCCGCTCACAAGGACCGCCAAAGTTTGAAACGTCTAACGATACCGAGAAACTCCAACCTGAGAGAAAGTGTTATATTTCACCGACATGTTCTGATTCTTCTTCTTCTGTTTCTTCCGCTTCTTCTAGGTATAGGAACATGGGTGACCAACCGCCTAGGTGAGTAGTAGCTGACTATGGTAGGCCGACTCCGAATCCTAATTCTAGCATTACTTTACCGAACGGTGCCGCCGCTAGCAACTAGTCCATTCTTTCCCATATCGTGCAACTCATCAAGACCGCACTCGAATTCCATGTAGCATCCCGAAATTTCCATGAATAATATTAAAATATTAATTACGCCAGAAGAATTAATTTGAGTTAGTAGAAAAATAATTATAAATAATAATAAAGATATAACGATGGTAGGCTAATATATATGGAATTAGATCATGGACTTAGAATGAAGACGGGCCTAAGGTCCATGGGCTTAAGGAGTATAAATACCCCTTAAACCCTAAATCCTTTCCATCTCCATCATCCTACACCTTAACCTACACCATAAAAAACACACACTTAAGCCAAACGCTCTCTACACTATTCTATTCAATGATCCAAGACCAACCAAAGGTAAGAAATCATGTATCTCAGCTGACCCAACAATTTAGAACCCGAAACCGCAGCCCCAGGATCCAAATGAGCCGTTTGAATATAGATCTAGCTTTATTCGGGTGTTTAATCAACCAAAAACGAGCTTAAGGGCCACCTTAGCTTGGATCTGGAAACCTCGAAGCTACCTGGGTTATAAATGATCAAAATCCGGCCAACCATGGTGGTTAACAGTGGCTGACGGCGTCGAAATCGAAGAAAAACCCTAAAAACGCGAAGGAGGCTGGTCTGAACATATATGGTCGTATATGTATGTAGGACATGTATGTATGTCGTATATGTATGTATAACCTATATGTATGTATGACGTATATGTATGTAGGACATGTATGTATGCTGTATATGTGCAACGTGTGTGTTGTATACCGTGTATGTATGTATGTGGTGTATGTATGCATGTCGTATATGTATGCATGCCGAATATGTATGAATGCCATATATGTATAACGTGTTTGTATGTATTTCGTATATGTATGTATGACGTATATGTATGTATAACGTGTATGTATGCCGTATGTGTATGTATGGCGTATATGTATCTATGTCACACCCCGACCAAAGGCGGCGGAACATGCCGAGGTGCAACGTGATTGGGCAAATACACAAGACACTATTTAAAGTGGCAATATTTAATCAACTCATTTATTTCATAAATCAATAATCAACACATCTCGTTCACACAAACAAATTGAATACAAGTAACATTTATATTGTTCGTTTTACTAATATCCTAATGGTCTTGGTAACGCTTTTCGTCAAGCCCTCGAGTCAACGGAAGTCAAACCTGTAACATTTTATAAAATAAAGTTTGTCAACACAAAGGTTGGTGAGCAATTCATAAGTTTGAGCATATAAGTATATAGTAATAAAAAGCCATAAAACTTGTATACAAAACAATATATAAAAGCACTAGATATGGATAAATAGACAATCGCTAAACACATTAGCGCCACCTAGCTATAAAGGGTTACCAAGAAGTCTAGGATTTTATAGTTATCGTTCATTGCATTACGTTAACGACACCATGCTATAAGAGAATACCAGATTGTTCACGGATTTATAGATTCCACTAACCGAAAGCGATAAACACATAGGCATATAAGCATAGAACACCAAATCGAGCAATTATTTAAGTAAAGTATATAATCACGTTTGTGGGTTTAAGATTCAAGTAAATAAAGCATTTAGTTTGATAAGTATGAAATGTCACCCCAAAATGAAAGATGAAAAACGGGGTATGAAAGTACTCACCTCGATTGACGAATTGAGAAACTAATAAGTGATCGGCATATAGAAAGCTTGTGAAAGAAACGAACAAATCCGATTGAAAGCTAATTGAAAAAGAATAAATAATATATTAATGAACTTGAACTTTAGTTGAAACTACATTGGAAACATTGAACGAGGAGGTTCAGTTGTAAATCGGATTACCAGTTAATTTGTTAATGATTAGTCACTCGCACTTAATTGATAATTAATATAAAAATAATATTATTTTATTTGGGCTTTTAAATAACTAAACCAATATTAAATATAAAAAAGACGGGTTTTAAATCAGGGGTTCGGTTTTTATAAAAATGAATTGATAATAAAGCTTATAATAACATTATTAATGATAAAAATAGTATCGATAATAATGACTTTAAAAATATTATACATATATATATATATGGATATATAAGATAATAATAATAACAATAACTATTTCTAATATTACTAATATAGTATTAATTATAACAATAATTATTATTAATAATACTTATAATAATAGTTAAAGAATAAAAATTTTGGTATTAAATTTAAGTGTTGTTGATAAATATAGTAATAATAATAAGCAATATTAATAGTAAAAATGATATCATACTCGATGTTGGTTCGATTTCTAAACGAATTCATAACATAAATATAATAATATTATTGTTAATAAATAAATGATAGAAATATGATTTTAATAAATAATAATATGATATTTATTAATAATGATAGCAACTTTGATATTTATAATAATAAAAATAATGATAATAATAATAATAATGTTAGTACACAGTTTTGCGTCTCGAGTCTTTGTATTTAACGTTATTGTATTTGTCGTTTATTTATGTAATAAATTATTAATGTTTTAAGGTAGTTCGCTAAAGTTATAGTCTAGTTCGCTAAGTATGTTTAGCGAACTAGATCTAAGTTGATTTACCCTCCTGATTCGTTAAGGATGTTTAACGAATCAGGGGATGATTCGTTAAGTTATTTCATTTTAAGTGTATGTAACGAAGTGGACTCTAGTTCGTTAGGGGATGTTAACGAACTAGGTCCATCTTCTATTTATAGTGAACACTGTTCACAGTTTAATATAAGTTTTGAGATTAAAGTAACGAAACTCTGTCCAATTCTCTCTAAAGCTTCATTCTAATTATTCAATCAAATATTTTAAATACACATACTATAAACTAATACTAATATATATACAATCAATACATATAATCAATAGCAACAATGAACTAGATATGTTAAGTATTAATCGAGCTTTAGAGATTTGAGATCGCTAAGGCTATCACAAGTGGTATCAGAGCTTTCGGTTGTTCGATTGCTCTTGATTCGTGTGTTTAATTGTAATTTGGACTGTTTTAGTGTTAATTTTGGTATAAGTTTGATTACCGTTTGAATTTGATTCAATTTGAGTTTGATTTGGATTGGTTATGGCTCAATTGGATTGGATCTGAGGTTGTTAAGGTATTGGATAGGTTTGGTAAGAAGGAATTGGGTTTTGGATTGAGTTTGAATTAAATCGTATTGTTTTGGTTGGTCGAGAAACAGGGGATTGGTTTAGGTCAGATTGGTTATGATTTATGGTAATTGAGTGTACGAGATGGTGAGACTTGGATTCTCGTTGTGTTACCGAGTGTTTTGGTAGTTTACTTGAATGATTTGGTTGTGTATCGAGTGAGCATTACAAATTTGTTACTGGGTTTGTGTTTTTGAGATTTCCAAAAATCTGGAAAAATACGTTTGAAGGTTTGAAGATTCAAATCAATTCGTTAACCTTTAAGTCTGTTTCATTAATCATTTAGCTTAATTCGTTAATTTCTTAAGCTAGTTCGTTATGGGATTTGACTGATTCGTTAATCAATTCGTTACACTTTTTTATTCGTGTTATCTAATTCGTGCGACACGTGTCTCACCTCGAAAATTGGTTTGTAACAACTTTTGCCACGTGGAATTTCTTGTCAGAGGTAGTTACAAACCGTTGTAACAACCTAATTCGTTATCAGTTTGATTTGTTATCACTGTAGACGATTCGTTACTTAATTCGCTAAGGCTTTACTTAGTGATTCGTTAAAGAAAATTGTTTGATTCGTTGAACCAGTTTGTTATAAACCATTTCTAATTCGTCAAAGTTACTGTTTCTAATTCGTTAGAATTTTTTCCAATTCGTTACTTGATCAATTTTAACTTTGTTAAGTTGTGATTTGTCGTTTACTGTTCACAGTTCGCTATAACTGTTCACAGTTCGTTACCTTTACTGGTTACAGTTCGTTAATCTTACTTTCAACTTTAACCCTTAAAGTTTAAAACTTGTCAAAAATGGCTGGCATGTATGCATTAGCTTCCCAAAATATGTTGATGCAACAAATGTTACAACTAGACACCGAAATCGGTTCACATTCAAAATGTCCACGTTTGATGAAATTTAGCGATTTTGCTAAATGGGAACCTCGTTTCCGTGCTCATCTAGGGTCAGTTCACCCTGATTGTTCGTATTGTTTGGATGAGGTTTATACTGTTCCAATGATTGGGGATGAGACTATTGGTTTTACACCTAAAGCTATCTCACAATACTCGGTTGAAGAGAAGAAAGCATTAGAAATTGAGAAAAAAGCTTATTCTACTCTTACTATGGCTTTGCCTGAAAATATTTTTCACCAAGTAGGGAGTATAAAGATTTGTGCTTCTTTATTTCAACATATCCGTATGAGAAGTATGGGAAACACCGTTGAAAGCAAAAAGGTTATGCTCAAGTTTCAATTCAGAAACTTTAACCTATTAAAGGTGAAACTGTTGAAGAGATGATAACAAGATTTAATCATTTGATAGCTAAAATGGAGAAGATGAGATTGGAAACTTCTGAGATTGATAAAATTGATACCATTAAAAGTGCACTACCGAGTTCCTACCTTTCTTGATGGTTCTGAAAGAGTATAATTATTTCAACAATGAAGATTTGACTGCATCAGAATTTATGCAAAAGATCGAAGAACCAGAATATGATCTTAAATGTCAAAAGTCTTCAAAAGACAGTCAAGATCCCGCACTTTATGGTGGAAGTATGCCATTGAGTTCAACCATTTCTCCTATCACTGCATTTCTCACACAAAATACAAGTGAGAATGCAACAACCTTGTATAGTGATCCACGAGCCTGTTTCTATACAGCTGGGAATACTGGATTATCTGGTACTTCTGGTTCATCTGGAGGATCTGGATCTTCATCTCCATCACATCAATTCTCATCTCAAACAAATGTAAACATGAGAGAGGCCGAACAAAATTTTGCGTTTTTGTCTGCCTTCATGACTTCATATGAGAATTTGGTTAGTAGTAAGATTGCTACAAGTGATCTGACTGATGAAGATTATGATCAGATCAATCCTGATGATTTAAAACTGATGGACTTAAAGTGGAACAGGGCGATGATAATCAGAAAAGTTAAAAAAGTATATGTGGAGAACAGGTAAAGATCTTCTATCTTTGAACAAGAAATTGGGGTTTGATAAATTAAAGGTCAAGTGCTACAATTCTCAAGAGTTTGGTCACTTTGCCAAAGAATGTGATAAGCCTAAAAAGGAGTATACCGGTCCCAGAAAGCAAGATCAAAACTCATCGGGAAAGAGTGGTAATGATGCAGGAAAGTCTTCTGGAGGTAAACCTTCGTCTTCTGGATCTCAAGCAATGTTATCCAACGTAGATGAAGATGACTGGTCACAAAGGCTATTCTGTGGTAACAATAAAGCAAATTTGGCAATGTGTGATTTCCTGAGTACTTTCAAGATGCAAGTGGAAGTGAATTATCTTCTGATGCTGATACCGAGTCTGAATCTGATGACTCAAATGTAAAACTTCCGACTACTTTCGCTTGTATGGAAAAGATCAGTGATTCAACCACGTTTGCTTGCATATCTAAGCAAAATGAGGTTAGTAATTATTCTTCTAATGTAGGTATTAACATTTCGTGTGTTGATTGTGAAACCTTTAAACCTAAGTTAGATGCATTGAAAGCCCATAATGATAGTTTAGTTAAGGAGATTGCTTCATTGAAAGATACATATAGGCAATTTTTAACTTCTCAAATGAAATCAAAAGAGAAGATTGAATTATCGGTTAAAATGACTATCAATGATCAAAAATTTCAAGAAATTTTGAATCATAGATAAAGATAACCGATCTTGAGAATGAGGTTCTTGAATTAAAGAACAGATTGGGAAAATTTAGAAATTCTTCTTTTTTGCTAAATGAGATAATTGAAGTATCTGGTAAGCAAAAAGATTCAAAGAAAGGCATAGGGTTTGTTGGAATTCCACCACCTTTTCAACATGATTATAAACCAAATCCTTTTGTTAGACAAGAAGAAGAGGTGATTGTTAAAGAATCAGTGATTTCTGAAAAAGCAAAACCAGTAAAAAATGAAACTATTAAAGTCCAACCTTCAATTCAGAAACCTCATGCTCAAAGCAACAAAGTCTTTATTGAAAATGTTGACAAAGTTATCATTGAGGATGTGTTCGAACCTGAACTCATACACAAAGACAAGAACATTCCAAGTTCTAATCACATACTGTGTGAACCTCATGAATTTGAGGAGGCTGTGTATGGTTCGCACACAACTCAAGTGAAACAAGATAATCATGTGAAAGTCAAATTAGTGAGGGCTAAGAAACCAGAAAAACCCAAAATTTCTGATGAGGATTTGTTGCGTTTCATAAATCCAACTGTTTCCAAGCCATCTACTGGTTGAGTATTTAAATTAAAGGGGATAGACACAATGTTCACTGAGAAAGACATTCCAATAAGTATTATTAAACCTGAACTAATTGAGAATGTGTTTCACAATGAAACTTCCAAGATTCAAGATCTTGAATGTCGGTATGCTCAAGCTAAAACATCATCTCCATCTGATCCATTGATTAAAGCAAAACAAGTTTTAAAACAGGCTAAGAAAGTTCAATTTGTGAAGTCAACTTGAACAGATACGTTGAAAAGTTTTTCAAATTATTCTAACTTAGTTTTTTATTTGAAAAAGAAATCTGAATTATCTGATGATTTTGCTAAAAGCGTGACAAAAAATGTGAGTCATTATCCATTCTCTGTGTCACATGTTCCGACTAATTCTCAACATCATCATGTTGACATGCGAAGCTGTTTCCTTTGCGGTCAACAAGGTCATGTAGTAAGAAATTGTGGGAAGAAGAGCTATCAGAATCTTCATCCTTTTATCAAGGACCATTCCAAACCGGCTCCTTTGATAAAGGAGATTCTGAAACGACCTGTGTCGTATGATGATGATACTCATATTATGTTCTCTAACGTGCATCCTCGAAAAGTTGTTCATGTGAATGAAACTCATGGTTCTGTTAAACCAAAGTTTGTTCCAACTGAACCGTTATGCAAAAATGTGAACTCAAATGTAGTTCAAGCTGCGTATTTAAGACGAAAGTCTAAGAAACCTGTAACTTATTCTCAAGTGGTTGAATAACAGTTGAATTCAACTAAATTTAACTTTTCTCAAGAAAACCAAAAGTTGCCCAAGACTGAGGCCTGGGCTACCTTTTTGAACTAATCATTTTCAATTGTGTGTAGGGTGCATCGAAGACCATTTCTGGTGAAAACTAGATCATGGATAGTGGATGTTCTCGTCACATTACTGGAAATCTCAACCTCTTAACAAATGTAAGAAATATTCAAGGGGGTTATGTGGTGTTCGCTGGGAATTCTGGGGGTATGATTACACAGGAAGGTGATGTTTCGAATGGGCATATTACTTTTGAGAAGGTTAACTACCGTGACAAGGTGGACCATAATTTATTGAGTGTGTCACAAATCTGTGACAAGCAATACATTACAGTTTTTATAGATAAAGAGTGTCTGATTTTGAAACCGGGGTATGTGATTCCCGAGGACATGGTTGTCATGCGATCACCTCGATCAAATGATATTTATGTCTTAAACATGAGTTCTAAAGTATCAACATCGATTGAAATATGTTTTTGTCTCGAAAGCAACCGAGAAAGATTCAATTCTATGGCATAGTAGAATGAGTCACATACATGTTCGTAAGATGAACTACCTAATGGCAAATGATCTAGTTGAAGGTGTGTCTTTGAAGAATTTTAAGTTATCCGATCACTGTGTTGCTTGCATAAAGTGAAAACAAAAGAAGAAGTCACACCATTCTAAGTTATTAAATTCCATTGATGCTCCTCTTGAACGACTTCATATGGATCTTTTTGGTCCAGTGAATCGTGCGAGTATTTCTGGAGATTGGTATTGCCTGGTAGTTACTGATGATTATTCACGATACTCATGGGTTTTGTTTATGAGTTCGAAAGATAAAACACCGGTTCTCGTTCAAAATTTAATCACTAAGATCGAATCACTATACAAACAGAAAGTGAGGAGAATTCGAAGTGACAATGGTACGGAATTTAAAAATACTGTATTGGATTTCTTTTGTTTACAAAAGGGAATTCATCCAGAATACAATGCTCCATACGTACCACAAAAAACGGTGTTGATGAACGAAAGAATAGAACGTTGATTGAAGCCGCTAGAACGATGCTTGCTGATTCAAGCTTACTATCCATTTTTGGAATGAGGCGGTGAATACCGCTTGTTATACACTCAATCGAGTTCTAAATGTTAAGAATCTCAAGAAGACTAGTTATGAGTTGTTGAATAATCGTAAGCCTAATTTAAAGTACTTGGAACCTTTTGGGTGTCCTTGTACGATGCTGAAAAAAGATTTGGGAAAGTTTGATGAAAAAGCCATTGAAGGTTACTTTTTGGGATACGCTTCTCCTAAGAAACGGGTTTTTAACTTCACGTCTGGTTGTGTTGAAGAATGGTATCATGTGGACTGCCAAAAGTACACTACTCATTCTCAAGGGAAAGGTCTCGACTGGATGTTTGATTATGATGGCTTATTTAATTCGTTTACACCATCAACGGAGCAACCAGATGAAGACCTAGTTCGAGCATATTTTGAGAATCAATTGGAAATTCCACGATTTGCTAGTTCTAATGATGTTGAAGCTCCAATTGCTGCTCCAACTGAAAAACCTGACAATGAGTCTCCAGTTCTCTTCGGCAATGCGTCTACTTCATCTGATGATACTCCAGTTATTGGTCAAGTTATCGAACTTGATAGTGATGTTTCATCTCATGATCTAGGTGAACACTACACTAATTTATTTGAAACTGTTATTGTTCCTGAGAATCCCACTCTTAGGATTCATAATTATTACCCGAAAGAAAACATTATTGGAGACCTTGATGTGGGAGTTCAAACACGACATCAAGTTGCTTTATCAAATGAGAATAATGTATTGTGTGCATATGCTGACTTACACTCGTCTGGGATTGTAAATCTTGCTAAATTCACTTGTTTTCTATCCCAAGTTAAGCCGACGACTCCTCGTATGGCACTTCAAGATCCTTCTTGGGTAGAAGCCATGCAAGAAGAATTACAACAATTTGCAAGATTGGATGTTTGGGATCTTATTGACAAACCTGCTAGAGTCAAGAAGGCAATTCCAACTAAGTGGGTATATAAGTGTAAGAAAGATGATCGTGGGGTGATTGTGAGAAACAGGCACGATTAGTGGTGCAAGGTTTTCATCAGCAAGAGGGTATTGATTGCACTGAAGTATATGCTCCAGTTGCAAGATTAGAATCGATTCGAATCTTTCTGGCGTATGCTACTTATAAAATATTAAAGTTTATCAAATGGATGTCAAGAGTGCTTTTCTCAATGGTGAACTTTATGAGGAAGTGTTTGTTTTACAGCCTCTAGGTTTTGAAGACCCTGATTATCCTGACCGAGTTTACCGTTTAAACAAGGCATTATATGGTCTCCATTAAGCCTCGAGAGCTTGGTATGACACGCTCGCCGACCATCTGACGGTTAATGGTTTCAAACGTGGAACTGTTGACTGCACTTTGTTTTATAAAACTATTGATGATGATCTTCTCGTCGTCCAGATTTATGTCGATGACATAATCTTTGGGTCAACAAACGACATGTTGTGTAAGGAGTTCGAGAAATCAATGCACACCAAGTTCGAGATGAGTTCGATGGGAGAGATGAATTTTTTTTAGGGTTGCAGGTTCATCAGTTTGCAAACGGAATTTTCATTCATCAGACAAAATATGTGAACGACGTCTTAAGCCGATTCAAGATTACTGCCGGAAAAATCCCTTCTACTGCTCTTCCCGTGGGTCACAATTTATCACCGGATGAATTGGAGGATACTGTTGATCCAACCCTCTAACGAGCTATGATTGGTTCTTTGATGTATCTTACTGCTTCTCGACCCGACAAAATGTTTGTTGTTTGTTTGTGTGCTAGGTACCAAGCTAGTCCCCGAGTGACTCACCTGGCAACGGTCAAGCGTATTCTTCAATATCTTAGGGGAAATCATGACATCGGGTTATGGTACCCCAAAGACGATACCTTTGATCTTACCGCTTATTCCGACTCAGACTATGGAGGATGCAAGATTAATTTCAAGTCTACCACAGCGGGATGTCAATTCTTAAGAAGCCGGCTTGTTTCCTGGCAGTATAAGAAGCAGACAACGGTCTCCACTTCAACCGCTGAAGCCGAATATGTTCCAGCCTCGAGTTGTTGTTCCCAGGTTTTGTGGATACAACAACATCTTTGCGACTATTAGCATCACCAAAAATCCCGTACAACACTCGAAAACGAAACATATCGAAATTCGATATCATTTCATACGGGATTGTTATGAAAAGAAATTAATTGACCTTGAGAAAGTACATACAGATTTTCAAAAAGCTGATTTATTTACCAAAGCATTTGATAAAACACGTTTTCATATTTTGCTTGGTTTAAATGGCTTGAAAACCATGAAAAAAAACTTCAAAAATAGTGTGTTTTCATGTCTTTAGTTTTAACATTGAAAATTTTTAAAAAGATAGAAAGATTGTGAAATTCTTTACTTTTTATTTATAAGAAAATTTGAAGAATTCAAAAAGATTGTGAATTTCTCGTTTGTACAGAAAAATCCGAAAATGACAAAAAGATTGTGTTTTATGTATATAAAGAGAAAAACCAAAATATTTTTGCTTACATTCGCTGAAAAATATGTCAATTACTCCTATTTGAAGGACATATACTTGTATATGGTTGGTCTTGATAATTTCTCATAAATATTCGGGATAGCCATTTACCTGACAATGGAAAGTAGTTGGGGCGTTTGTTATGCGTTTTATTTTATTTTCTCGCTGAAAATTATGTCGGTTATTTAAGTATGTGGAGCATGCCTGCATGCTTTGGTCCTATTATCTACTTGTAGATTGATAGGATAGCCATTAATCAATAGACTGAAAGTAACTGGGGCGATTAAATTCATTTTAGTTTATGCTCCTCAAAATTTTGAGTTTTTGAAGCAAAAAGAGAAAATGATAGTACATTGACCCCAAATCCAGTAAGAAATAAGCCTAAAGGACTGAGTGCTTAATCATTGGTGCATTGATAGGTCTTAAACAAGCTGTTAGAGTAAAGTAAGTGATATAAACATAAAGAAAAGCCAAACTGAAAGAGGTGTTAGTCTCTAGCAAAAGTCTTGGTGAGGATGGCAGAAATGTAATAACCAGTCATACTCAAGCCTTATAGTTGTTGATCTCCCAAAATTATAATAAAGCAAATAACAAGCGTCAGGATTCTAGACACTGTGAGTCTTTATGCGGCTTAATCATCTGGTATACATAAACATGAATATTTTGTTCGCTTTTAGAGCAAACCCAAAGTCATTAAACTTGATCACTGCTGTACTTCGTACAATCCAAATTACTGACTTGATCAAAATCCGCTGTTAGTCATACAATTGTTTCTCCCTTGCGCGCGTCTCAATACCAATAAGAAACGGTCCCCAGGGGATACAATGTATGTAAGCCGACAGATGGACTCGTACATACTCGCTCACAGTAAAGGAAACTTGGTGCATTGCTCAAATATTCTAAAAATCTTCAAAATTTTGATCAACACTATAATGGTTTAAGTCAAGTTGGGGTGATTTGGCAAAAATCAAATTAAGCTTGAACCGAGATTAGGGGCTGATAGTTTCTGATATTCTGTGTGCAAATTGAACCATTAATCATATCGGAAAAATGCTTGAAGGCTTGTTATAAGATTTAAGTGGACAAAAATATCAATGACCGACTTAACGCCAGTCATAATCTCGCTGAAATATAAAACTGTGATGGAAGGGCATTTTGGTCAATATGATTCTCTGCTCAAACTCAGCAAAAATACAAAAATATGTACTGCTTTTGAAAATCATATAAAACACAAAAAGATTTTCTATTTCATGTTTCAGATATTTTTCGTGTATATACATTCTTTAAAAATTACAAAATACCAAAAATATTTTTCATTTTCAGTTTACACATTATTTAATTTGTTTTAAGTTATGTTTCAAAAAAACGTGAAATGTTTTAAGTTATTTAATTATCAAGGTATGAGATCTCGGTAATCCTTAAGTATTTTCTTTTACCTTAATCGAAGCATCGAAAGCAGTCGTCTGCTCTATAATTATTAATTTTAACTTTAGTGTTTTTAAAGGAAAAACACGTTAAGGTATTCGATTATCGAGATAAAGGTCCTCGATAACTCATTTAAGTTAAATTTAAAATTTTTTAATTCTTTTATTTATTAATATTTAAATTAATTTTTAATTCATTATTTATTAATTCTTTTATTTATTTATTTATATTTAGTTATTCATTTAGATTTAAATTGTAATTCGTTAATTTATGGCTAACGAATTAGGCCATTTTAACGAACTACATTCTAGTTCGTTATCCTAATTCGCTTCCGCACTCTGTAACGAATTGCTTCAATTCATTAAGCATAAACTAACGAATTAGACTTAAATAAAATCTAGTTCGTGATGATACGTGGTATTTTAAAACTAACGAATCACTTGATTCGTTAATTCAAATTTTGAACGAATCATCTAATTCGTTACCTTGGAAACCGTGTTGTGTCAGATTATATAAGAAAATGTGATGGTGATTCGTCACTTTTCACTCTTCATCTTCCTCACACATAAAGTTACTCTGCTTAAATTTTTCAGATTTTTTGATATTTGATTTTCAGTGTTTTGAGTATACCATTGTGTTTATAAGGTATTGATGATCATTTCTTTGTGATTTTCGTCAAAAATGGCACACTTTTGAGATGCTAATTATGTGATTTAGATATCAGGGTTTTAAGGTTTTGGTAACCCTGTTTAATCGGATTAATACTCTATTAACATACTAAAATTTGATATCATTTTGATCGGAGTGGATTTCCGAGACCCTTGGTGATCTTTAATCAGAGTTTGATTATTGATTGCCGGGTTTATTATTTGATTGTTGTTTCGGGTGTTTCTACTCTGTTCACACCCTTAATAACCTAACTTATATCTTGATGTTGAACCACAAAATCGATATTATCTGCTTCGCAACGGGTTTCCGAGACTTGTATAATTGTTTGTTCAGCTATCCATCGACAATTATGGAGTAATCGAACTTAGAATTGCAATTTTGATTTTCTGTGTTCTTGTCAATTTTGACCTTGACCAAGATAGTCAAAGAATAAGCTTTCTGTGGCCATTCGTTATATTTAGCGAATTGGAACTCCTCTGTGTCCAATTCGTTAAGGATTGCACACGAACTAGAATAGCGAATCATTCTTTACCGAATCAGCTGTGGATTCGTCAAATTCTTAACGAACTAGGGGTTAGTTCATTATTTTTAATAGTAATTCGCTAGTTCTTCTTCGTTAAATTATTTACTTGATAGCGAATCAGTTGATTCGTTACAATCTCGTAACGAATCAGACTATTTCATCAACGAATGACATTACATAATTATTTAAATATTATAAATTGATAAAATATTCCAAGGGTCTAAACGCGTCGATACATTGATTACACACGAAATCTAAAATTAATTATACGGTCTCTTGATAGATATATACAAGTGCTTAAAGTATATAACATTTGTATGGTTTCTAAACTTTCACATTACTTACATTCGTCTGTATTTATTCAGTATAATGGCTGATCAAATGGATCAAGACCCACCTGCTGCTGCACAAGAACAGCAACATCAATAAGAGCAAGCTGAAATACCTTTGCTACCGTATGATAAGAAACACAACATCTGTGCTTATGTTGATTCAAATGTTGCTGACGAAGTTTGTTTTGGGACTATGGTAACATATTTACGTCGTTCGGTGATACACTATGCTATAACTGCTCGAACCTATGTTTATCTGAGCATTATTAGGTAGTTCTAGAATACTACTGAGTTTGTTGACATTGAGAATGACATTCGAGCCACAATCAATCAAACTCCTATAACAGTGGATGTTGAAGTGATTCGATGTATGCTTCGTTTTGGAGACAATGATGATAACCCAAGTGAGTTCGACAAGGAATTAATCAAGGGTTTGTTTAGACATGTACGTTATGGTGGAGATATTGAAGATTCTATGTTTAACAAGAATGGACTATGCCCACCCTACAAGTATCTTCTACACGTATTGATTCATTGTTTGGGTGGTCGTCGAGGTGGATTTGATGAATGCCGAATCAGTTTGCAATCAACTTTTGTGGCACTTGTTCTCAACAAACTGTTTAACTTCTCAGAGATGATCTTCAATCATATGAAGGAACAAGTCCAACAAACGGTTCTAAAGAAGAAGTTCCTCATGTATCCAAGATTTCTCCAACTAATTATTCAAGACTTGATTCCCAACTTGGTCATTGATCGAACATTAGTGGATGATGTTCTTGCCTTAGAACACATGAAGGCCGATACTGTGCGTAGAATGAAGATCTATCGCAAGGAGAGGCCGCATGACAAATGTATGATTGGTCATATTATTAACCCTGATTATGTATGTCCTCCCAAGGAACGCTGGATCCATGATGACTCGGACTCTGAGCGTGAGGGAGGAGAAGGTGGGAACGATGGAGGTGATGATGGTGGAAATGGTGGTGATGGTGATGCAGCTCTCCGAGAACAACAAGCTTCAGTAGAAGCTGCGTTAGCTGCTACTATTGCGGCTCAATGAGAACGTAAACGAAAGGGGAAAGAGCCTGCATCAGAAAGCTCAGCAAAGAGACGTGTATCTGCTGGAGATGGAGTAATTATTGATGTTCCACCGTCTCGTACAACCATTTCTCAACGCCCTGCAGTGCCGCTTACTACTAGTACTCCGGCGCTTACTTTAACGACAACGATGGATCCTCATGACAGGCTAGGTATGATTCCACAAATGGCTTTAGCTGAAATACCAATGCCTTCTTCTACACCTTCTACTGTTCCTCCAACACCGTCTATGAGGCCCCCTCCACCTAGTGATGTCTCATTTATGAGAATTACACAGCCTCGGGGACCAATCTAGCTACTTCATCCATCTCTGTATAACATGCCACCACACTGTCAGACAGACATGCTTTTGAGCCTTCTTCATCTATATGAAAATAAAATGTCTGCTGACCGGCTCAATCAAGAACACCTAATGGAGAATCAAAGAAGGCTGATGAGTTATGTTTCATTTTGTCAAAAAGAGACTAAAGAGCTTTGTGCGATTGTTGAGTCTCAGGGGGTGAAACTCAAAGAACAAGAGGATCTCATCTTACAATTAACCTGCAAGAACGATGCTTTAAATAAGCTCAAGAATGATGAGGAAGATCCTGATGATTCTGGTGCAAGAGGTGAGCCTAAATAAACGCACGGCTCATCCTCAGGTGCAGGTACAAGTGGTGGTGATGACTCGAATAAACAGATTATTGTTTATCAAGACTATACAGCTGCCAAACCTATCGAGATGATAGAAGCTGATACAGTCGTATTTGTGGATGGAACGGGGGTGGTAAAGAGTGTGGTGAACAGGAATGAGAGTGAGGTTGGTCAGTTTGTTGAGCGATCATTAACACGAGAGCAGATTTCACTACTGCTTGGCTTGAACGACGAACATTTGACCGTGTTAGAAGCTGAACCTAACATTGAGGTATTGAATGATGAAGAGATCTTAAATGATCCAGCTGTTGAGATGATCACAGATTATATTTATGAAGATGAGGAAGTTGAGGTTGAAGACGTCACTGTTGAGGAGTATCTCGATTTGTTTCAATACACAAACATTGATCAAGGTGCTCTAGTATTCAATGAGCAAACATTTAAAGCCGCTGAAGATAATCTGGAGAAGGCATCTAAGGGTAAACGGGTGGTTGATACCAAGGTTAGCTCACTTGAAAATCTGACTGATGCTGATATTGCGAGATGGTTTGGGTGTCGAAGCAAGAGAACCCGTATGATTATAGATGCGTACCGATATGTGGAAAAAGCACAGAAGGACGAAGCTGCTGCTCGTGCCAAGGCCAACCAAATGACGTCATTTAAAACTGTGTCAAAGGTTCAAGGTAACATTGTTTCTTGGTTATATGATTATGAGCTTAAGGTGTGCATTGTGAAATGGGAAAATGGGGTTCAGTATTATGTGAAGATAATGGACGTTCTTACTTTACCGCGTTGGGATGTTCGTACCCTCGCGTGTCATTCATTTATCAACCGTGGGGGTGATCGGATAGCAGATTGGTTCCATCAACATCTGTTATTTGAAGTAAACCATGGATTTAAGTTCCTCAAACCCCAGGTTCCAACCCGTAAACGTATTGATGAAATTGATCCAAGAACGGGTTGGAGAAAGTTGGTTCTCAAGGTCAAGCCGCCAAAGACCATGAAGCGGGTACCAGTGAAGACTTTGAATCAACACATGCATCTATCCTTTAACCGTTGGTATTATGACAACCGAACCGGTGAGGCCGTCATTGTCTTGGGCAAAGGGTTGAAGACTGAGATGATTAAGATTATCGATCCGATGTGGTTGGTGAATTTAACCGAGACTGATAATAACGTGCTGCACAAGAACAAGATTCTGATTGAGCGCAATGAAAACTATGATTTGGCTATGCAATTCCAACGCGTTGGGCGTGTTTGTTATGAGAACGGGATTCATAGCTGCAGAGATTGGCAGTCCAAGCGTTTCAAATGAAGATCAAAGACAAAGAGCTCAAGACGAGGGGGTGTCTGTTAGTACACGGTTTTGCATCTCGAGTCTTTGTATTTAACGTTAATGTATTTGTCGTTTATTTATGTAATAAATTATTAATGTATTAAGGTAGTTCGCTAAAGTTATAGTCTAGTTCGCTAAGTATGTTTAGCGAACTAGATCTAAGTTGATTTACCCTCCTGTTTCGTTAAGGATGTTTAACGAATCAAGGGATGATTCGTTAAGTTATTTCATTTTAAGTGTGTGTAACGAAGTGGACTCTAGTTCGTTAGGGGATGTTAAAGAACTAGGTTCATCTTCTATTTATAGTGAACACTGTTCACAGTTTAATATAAGTTTTTGAGATTAAAGTAACGAAACTCTGTCCAATTCCTTCTAAAGCTTCATTCTAATTATTCAATCTAATATTATTCATACACATACTATTAACTAATACTAATATATATACAATAAACACATATAATCAATAGCAACAATGAACTAGATCTGTTAAGTATTAATCGAGCTTTAGAGATCTGAGATCGCTAAGGCTTCCGCAAATAATAATAATAATAATAATAATAATAATAATAATAATAACCGTTATAAATAATGAGTTTTATATATTTAAATAGTTTTATACTAATTATACGACTTTTAACAACGATAACAAAAAATCGGTTTTTAACGTGGGACTCGAACTCGGGTCTTGACGAGACGACTCAACAATCTAATCCCAAATCACAATTTATTAATAATCCAATTCCATATTTTATATAACAAATTAAAACAAAACTCTTCCCCATAACATAAACACCCAAAGCCTAAATTATTTACCTTTTAGATATTCACGAGTCGTGGCTCTAAACCGGGAAGGAAATGAGCCGCACTTTCCTGAGACGGAAACCGCAACCGGAGGGAGGGAGGAAGGGAAAGAGAGAGAGAGAGAGACGGTCTGAGAGAGAGAGAGGCGGAGAGATAGAGAGAGACGAAGAGAGTGAGAGAGCCGATAGAAATATAGAGATAGAGAGAGAGAGAGAGCCTAGAGTGAGAGAAAGAGAGAGGCGCAGAGAGAGAGAGTTCAGCGAGAGAGAGATAAGAGAGGGAGAGAGTACGGCGAGTACCGGCCGCCGGAAAAACGATCCGAGAGGGAAAGTGAAGGGGGGAGGCGTCGGTTTTGTGGACTAGGGGGAAGGGGGAGATGGACGGTGTCGGAGAAAGGGGAGGAGGTGGGTGGTGTTCGCCGGAGGTGGTGGCCGGAAGTGGCTTCTACTTGCCGAAAAATCAAGGTCGTCGGAAATGGCGCCGGAAACAGCTAAAGAGGGGGGGGGGGTGGCAGCTGATTAGATATGTTAGGGTTAAGGTTAGGGTTTTTTGGTATATATAGGTGGTTTATAAAATATTACACTTTGGCCCCTCATGTTCTAAATATTTTACAAAAAGTGTATTAAGCTTTAGAAATGTGAATATTGATTCGATAATGGCAAGAATTACCCCTTACAACTTATAACTAATTTTATGTTAAATGAACTACGATTAGTACACGCCTACATGACGGATTTGATGAATTAAGTACGTGGAAGATTTGATCGACTTAAATGATTATAAAATTACATGGTCGGGTTTACAATACAATACGGGTTCGACGTATAATTTATTAAAATAAAACGCGAAAGAGAATCCAAAACCCTAATTTGACGAATGTCACAGTATCCCCAACTTTTTGGAAATTTCGTCCCGAAATTAATATAAATTTGAAGAAAAAGTAATTATTAACGAATATCGTTTTTTAGTAAGATGATTGTATGAACAATTTTTTTTTTTGCAAAAGAATAACGTCAAATCCTGGCATGACTCAAAAAACGCTACAAATGAGAAACATAATAAATGCACTTATATATAGGATGTACCGGCAGTGTATCCACCGTGCCCTTATCATAACTCGCAGTTCTACCGTTTTTCCGCTATCATCCTCAGGCCTGTGTTATCGCACACATGTGTACTTACTATGGTTTCCGTACGGGGATTTCGATAATTAATTGTGCACCCATAATTATTTCGATCGTCGTATGGTCCACATGGTTCGTTCCATTGCGTGGTTTAAGTGACGTATTTATTTTGAAATCTTAAACATTAGAGACGTGGATAAATATGTTGAATTTTACACATATTGTTAAAATAATACCCACGGTTGGAAATTTTGGGGTTGACCCTTTTTAAATAAGTAGGAAAATGGGATAAATAATTGAAACAATTAAATCTTAAAGTATACTCAATGTGAAAATAACAATTCGGTTTAAGTAAATAAAGACGATTGAATAATATAAATTTTTTATGGCAAACAATATGAAATGAGATTTGAAGTCAAAAGTCATCAAGATAATTGTCAAGTCTATACATCGAGGCATTAAATAACACCGATAAATGAAATCCGATAAGTGAAAAAAATGAGAAGCCCAATAAATGAACACATAAAGTTTGGATAAACAACGTTACAATTAATAATAACATCGTGCGACGAGTTTCATACGTGAACAAACTTGAGGTTATAAGTATTTGAAGATATGATTGCATGAAATCACGATAATGAGGTGGGTTTCTTTGGGGTGACGCATACGTGTATCAACATAAATAAAATAATAATTAGTTAACAACCAAAACAATCGATGAAATGTGATAAAACCTGAATACGGCCACTATTGTGAAACCATTTATATAATCGTCATTATAATAACGGTTTCTAATATCGCCAAAACTTGTAGACAGCCACACATAGGCCGTTAATAGATTAGATGAAATGGTATAGAATAATGTATAGAATCGTGCTTACATAAATGGTCAAATATAAATAACATAGTCATGAAAATATCGTTTAAAAGATAAACGAGATTTTGGCGAAGTTAAGGTTTTGAAAGTATTGCACAAATTGTGATTGAATAATTTGCATTCGGTCGCGAAAATCAAGACACAAAAATGAAATCTCATGTGCATAAAATTGTCATCGAAACATCTCATCAAATGACCGCAATAATTGTGAGACTTGAATTTAATTTCGAAGTATGTAAATCGCGTAGCGTATAATAGACTAAAATTAAAAATGAGGTCTTAAGTAAAGTCGTTCAATCGTTTCCAAGAAAATGAATATAATTATATCAATATATCGCGGTAACGCGTAGCTAGAGAAACGTTTTGATCATTATCTAATGTAAATCTTGTAAGCCCAATTTGTTAAAGGAATTTGTTTACATAAAGCAGTTGTGATGAAAAAAAAAGAAAAATATTCATAAAATAATGCTTGCGATAATAAGAAGTAATAGTTTGCGTAAATCGTTATTGAACAAAAATTTGTGTAACAATATAAAATATTCATAAACGCGTCCTAAAAGATTTGTAGCGTCATGATCGTTGAGTTTATGCAAGATGATGAAAGCTGAAATTTGTTACTAAATAAATCCCACATTCAACATTCAAAATGAATCCTCGTATTTATAAAGTCTTTATGAGGTTTATCACCTTAGGTGACAATATTTATGATTCTTGAAATCACCCATGTAATCGTTTAATAATCTTTGAAAGCAAAATCCTCATAATCAAATTTTTGTTGTCATGACAGTAATAGAGAGAGAGAGAGAGAGAGAGAGAGTTTATAATTTAAAAGTGATTATTTGAACACATGAGGTTTTTATAAATACATTAGGTGTATATATATATAAATAAAAAAATTTAGGGAAAAACGAAGCTTGCATGCGTAGGGAGGGGTCTTAGGCTTCGTACGGTGAATGATTTGGAAATTTGGTGAGGAGTGAGTGTGTTTCGGTTGGCTTGCATAATTGGGTTTTCTTCAGTTGGATTGATGAGGTTTGTTGGGTTTAGGTCATTTGAGTGAGTTAGGCTTTAGATGATTTGTGACAGTAGTGGTTGGGCTAATAGGTGGTGTTTTGCTTATTTGAGCTCGGGTTAAGTTGATGGGTTGGATAATTTGATCTTGGCTAGCTTGGGTTGAGATTCGGTTTATTCATGTATTTTGTAAGGAGTGTTTGGGGTTGTTACTTTTGATATCAACTTAATGGTTGGATGGGAAAGGTGTGGCGATATGGTTTGTGACTCGACATAGCATGGGTCGAAGAATTTGAGTCATAGTTGGGTAAGCTTTGGTTTGTATATGTTCAAGGCATTTGTGAGTGTGTTTGTCAGTGTCTTTGAAGCATTAGGATAGCGAGTTCGATAGGTTTTCGTGGCGTAGAAGTGTTAGTAGTTATGGCCTTTTGTTGGGTTGATTTTTTTGTAAATCTTGGACTTGCATGGGGTTTGGGTAGGTGACGATATAACGTTGATGTTCTAGGTTTCGTTCATATTGAGGAAAGATTTGAGTGCTCGGGAAACTTTTGAAGTGGAAGGGTGGTTTGATTTAAGGTGGTAGTTTGAGATTATGGGATACGGGTGTTTGGGAACTTGTGGCTGCGTTTAGGGAGATTTTTGACTAATAATATGTATTAAATTGAAAATACCCTAATTCATAAATAATGTTTGAAACATCCATGAAAATTTTGATAATTAAAACTACAAGTTAATATATGTATAAATATATATATATTATATAAATAGAATTATTTTTTGAGATCCGAGCATGTGAATCACACAATTTTTTTTATAAAGATTACAATAAATATATATATATTTTTTTGCTTATGAGGAAATTATAAAAACGTAAATTGAATGTCAAAATTTGTTATGAGGTATCAAACATTGATGAGTGTCGTTTTGGGAATATAAAGTTGCGAAAAGAAATTTTTTTACCAAGTTCGTTATTTAATATCGTGTAATGAGGAATATCATGGTAAGTTAAAATGACCGGCATTGTAAATCGAGAAATCACGAGTAAACGATGTTTTGGTCATTAAAGTAAAATTTCTATGAAGTTTTGCATGAGAGATTCAAGAAGATTACATGCCATAAGTTTGTGACTTTCTTGAAAAATCATGGCAAAACTATCAGAAGAATTTTAAAACGCGAAAAAATCGTATGATATAAATTTTTTTTGTGAAAATTTATAATGAACCTAAGGTTGCATGATGAAAGTTGTTATGAAAATAAATTTTGGTAACGAAAATTCTACCATGTATATTATATAATATAGTATAATTAAAAATTTCGTGAGAGGTTTAAATAATTAAAATTTTGAAGTGATCGTCCAGAATAAACGGAATAGTTATAAAAACAAAATTTTATAAAATTTTGTACAAGAACTTTAAGGACAATTTAAAGTTTATACAATAGGAAATTTACTTGAAAAGTTGAGGTGAAATTTATCATAAAACCTTCTTAATATGATGAAATTTATATAATAAGATTTTCGTTTGTAAATCGTCTTAATGAAAATAAATGACATATTATGAATAGATCAAACTCTATATATACATATATTTATTTATTCATTATTTTTTTTATAACGAATAGATTTTAATGAACGAAATTTGCAATAAAAAATCCTTGTGAAATCAAAATGAGAAAATTGGCATAAAACTTTACCATATAAAATCGAGATATAAAATAATTCTTAAAAATAAGAAATAATATAACATTTATAGATGAAGACTTGTGACAAGAATTTATAACAAAATAAAGGAAAAATGGTTTAAATTCTTGTAACGTAATAATAATGTTTTAAGATTTAAAGGTGGAAAAATCGCGCATGAACCACCATGACTTAATATTCCGACACTAAAAACCTTTTTACAAAAAATGCCTTGTTGGAGTCTAAACATGTGCACGTACCACCACGTCTTTTTCATGTTTTCGACTCAAATAACGATTGCAACAGATATAATAAATCAGAATACAACGTCATGTCAAAACACTAGTCCAAGAACCACCGCGGTCCTATTGTTTCAACACCAAAAATTAGGATGGCTAGCGAAACGCTCGCATTCGACTACTTAAAGTGGTCATCTCATATGAGACAACCTTTAAGGAGATTTGAAACAACGGGATCCAAGTTAAGCCCGTGATCCATAAAGCACAATAAAAACTAATGTTTTTGCGTTTTAAGGTAAGGATACCTTGGAGTACTATGAAAGTGTGTGTATGTGTATATTTAATATTGATAAAATAAATAAGTATATAAATAAACAAGTGTATTGAACAATCAAGTAGGGTAAACACGTATAGGCTACACGTATAAGGACCCTAAAGTAAAGACTATACTAGGTCGTTACGTCTAACCACCTATCTTATAGTCTTGTGGCTCTGATACCAATCTGTCACACCCCGACCAAAGGCGGCGGAACATGCCAGGGTGCAACGTGATTGAGCAAATACACAAGACACTATTTAAAGTGACAATATTTAATCAACTCATTTATTTCATAAATCAATAATGAACACATCTCGTTCACACAAACAAATTGAATACAAGTAACATTTATATTGTTCGTTTTACTAATATCCTAATGGTCTTGATAACGTTTTTCGTCAAGCCCTCGAATCAACGAAAGTCAAACCTGTAACATTTCATAAAATAAAGTTTGTCAACACAAAAGTTGGTGAGAAATTCATAAGTTTGAGCATATAAGTATATAGTAATAAAAAGCCACGAAACTTGTATACAAAACAATATATAAAAGCAGTAGATATGGATAAATAGACAATCGCTAAACACATTAGCGTCACCTAGCTACAAGGGGTTTCCAAGTAGTCTAGGATTTTATAGTTATCGTTAATTGCATTACGTTAACGACACCGTGCTATAAGAGAATACCAGATTGTTCACGGATTTATAGATTCCACCAACCGAAAGCGATAAACACATAGGCATATAAGCATAGAACACCAAATAGAGCAATTATTTAAGTAAAGTATATAATCACGTTTGTGGGTTTAAGATTCAAGTAAATAAAGCATTTAGTTTGATAAGTATGAAATGTCACCCCAAAATGAAAGATGAAAAACGGGGTATGAAAGTACTCACCTTGATTGACGAATTGAGAAACTAATAAGTGATCGACATATAGAAAGCTTGTGAACGAAACGAACAAATCCGACTTGAAAGCTAATTGAAAAAGAATAAATAATATATTAATGAACTTGAACTTTAGTTGAAACTACATTGGAAACATTGAACGAGGAGGTTCGGTTGTAAATCGGATTACCAGTTAATTTGTTAATGATTAGGGACTCGTACTTAATTGATAATTAATATAAAAATAATATTATTTTATTTGGGCTTTTTTTTTAACTAAACCAATATTAAATATATGCAAGACGGGTTTTAAATCAGGGGTTCGGTTTTTATAAAAATGAATTGATAATAAAGCTTATAATGATATTATTAATGATAAAAATAGTAACGATAATAATGACTTTAAAAATATGTTTTATATATATATATATATGGATATATAAGATAATAATAATAACAATAACTATTTCTAATAATACTAATATAGTATAGTAATTATAACAATAATTATTATTAATAATACTAATTATAATAGTTAAAGAATAAAAATCTAGGTATTAATTTAAAGTGTTGTTGATAAATACAGTAATAATAAGTAATAATAATAGTAAAAATGATATCATACTCGATGTTGGTTAGATTTCTAAACGAATTCATAAAATAAATATAATAATATTATTGTTAATAAATAAATGATAGAAATATGATTTTAATAAATAATAATATGATCTTTATTAATAATGATAGCAACTTTGATATTTAAAAATAATAATAATAATAATAGTTATAAATAATGAGTTTTATATATATAAATAGTTTTATACTAATTATACGACTTTTAACAACGATAACACAAAATCGGTTTTTAACGTGGGACTCGAACTCGGGTCTTGACGAGATGACTCAACAATCTAATCCCGAATCACAATTTGTTAATAATCCAATTCCATATTTTATATAACAAATTAAAACCAAACTCTTCCCCACAACATAAACACCCAAAGTCTAAATTATTTACCTTTTAGATGTTCACGAGTCGTGGCTCTAAATCGGGAATGAAAAAAACCGCACCTGCCGGAGACGGAAACCGCAACCTGAGGGAGGGAGGAAGGGAAAGAGAGAGAGAGAGAGAGAGACGAAGAGTGTGAGAGAGCCGAGAGAGAGAGAGAGAGAGCCGAGAGTGAGAGAAAGAGAGAGGTGCAGAGAGAGAGAGAGAGAGAGAGTTCAGGAGAGAGAGAAGAGAGGGATAGAGTACGGCGAGTACACGGCGGCCGGATTTCCGATTGCCGGAAAAACGATCCGAGAGAGAAAGTGAAGGGGGTCGGCGTCGGTTTTGATGACCAGTGGGAAGGGGGAGATGGCCGGTGTCAGAGAAAGGGAGGAGGTGGGTGGTGTTCGCCGGAGGTGGTGGCCGGAAGTGGCGTCGGCTTGCCAGAATATCAAGGTCGTCGAAAACGGCGTCGGAAACGGCTAAGGAGGGGGGGTGGCGGCTAGTTCGATATGTTAGGGTTAAGGTTTTTAGGTATATATGGTGGTTTATAAAATATTACACTTTGGCATTCTAAATATTTTACAAAAAGGGTATTAAGCTTTAGAAATGTGAATATTGATTTGATAATGGCAAGAATTACCCCTTACAACTTATAACTAATTTTATGTTAAATGAACTACGATTAGTACACGCCTACATGACGGATTTGATGAACTAAGTACGTGGAAGATTTAAAGATCGACTTAAATGATCTATAAAATTACAGGGTCGGGTTTACAATACAATACGGGTTCGACGTATAATTTATTAAAATAAAATGCGAAAGAGAATCCAAAACCCGAATTTGACGAATGTCACAATCTATAACGTACATGTATGTATAACGGATATGTATAAATAACGTATGCATATGTAAACAAAGAGTATAGACTTATACAGTGTATACGCTAAGAGCAAGGAATTAATTAATAATGATAGGTAATGTTTAAAATGAGAAAGACATAGAAAGAAGGCCAAGGACACAAACGAGCACTAGAGTACTAGTTAACTTATGTGCCTTATTACAATTAGTCGTGCCCAGCTAAGGAAGGGTATTACGATTAGCTCTGAACGTAACAGAATCTAGGCGAGTTTCTAGCCATTTTCTCTATTATGTTTTTCGGGGCTGTGTGCATACTCCTATGTGTTTAGTTAATACACTTATCTTTAGTGGTTAGTGTATGCTTTATGAATGTTATGAATGATATTTGACATCCTGCTTTTGAAAAGAATAAATAAAATAAATTTCGTGTATTTAAATGTGTTGTTAATCCGTTTAGATAAACAAACTATGAGAGTATGGGCTTGGACATTTAAAAGATGGAATAAGGGATGGTGATGGGCATTAGGTCCATGGGCTTAAGGATATATAAACCCCTTAAACCTCCTTAAACCCTAAAACCCTCATTCTTATCCTTAGTCTCCATACACTCTCTAAAACACACACAAACACCCTCCTGCATCCCGAACCAAGATCCGAAAGAAAAGACCCGAGCTTGGGGGCGTTAGAACATCGTGACGAGCAAAACCTACATCAAAACTAGATCGTGTTCGTAAACCGATTCGTTTAAAGGTACGTTTTATAACGAAACACTTGTTCGGCTCGTTTAGTATTCCTAGATCTATACAAATGATAAAGACTAATCAAACGCAATGATTCTCACTGAAATCCGTTAACATTTTATAGGTTAATTAATTAAATAATGAACCGTATGTATATATCAATAAATCGCACTATTTAAAGCGCGATGTTTGGATGATTAGAATTAGTAGGCGCTGTAAATCCGAGTCAAATGATACCAAATTTGTGTTGTTTCAACGTGATTTGAAGGCTAATCGTAGATCTTATGCTTGTTGACCATCGCTGTTCTTGATGATTTTGACTTTGACATCTGAGTCAAAGATTGGATAAGTCTGATGCTCATTCGTTATTTCAAACGAATGGCTGATCATTCGTTAAATAGTCATAGAGAATAAGATACATTCGTATGTTCTAGTAATGAATGAGCCTTCCATTCTTCCTAAAGGAGTCACGAATGATCTTACTCATTCGTTATTAATTCATTCGTCATGATAAGACATCGAATCAAGCCATTCGTTATAATATACACTCGCATGCTCTTGTAACGAATGAGCCTCTCATTCGTCTCAAAGACGTAGCTAATAGTCTACTCATTCGTTATTCATTCATTCGTCTTGATGAGATAACGAATGGAACCATTCGTTATAACGAACGAGATAGCGAATGATGTTTAAACAGAGACCATTCGTCATAACGAATAAGTTAGAAAATAAAATAATCACGGGCTCTACCCCTTGGACCCAGCCGCCCCTAGACCTCGCTGCCAGGGGCGCTGCCCCCGGACACCCGTTTGTTGAGGGTTTTATTAATCTAGAAGTATGATATGGATATGGGTAGTTAATTGATATTTGTAATTATTATACAGTTAGCCGTGCACAACTAATGAGGGGTATTACTATAAACTCAAAAAGAAACAGAATCTAGGTGAGTTTCTAACCCCATTTTCTTGTTATGTTTTCGGGGCTGTGTGCATACTCGATGTGATTAGTTAATACACTTACCTTAAGTGGTAAGTGTATGCTATGTGAACGTTTATGAATGATGTATGTATGATATATGAATGGTTATAAATGATTTATGTATGATATATGAATGATGAAAGCATATAAATAAGAAAAGAAAAGGAAGGTATGTATGAATTGTCGGTATGAGGGTTTCATACCCTAATAATATCTGTGATGGAGGCTGGCAGATCCTAATAATATCTGTGAAGGGGTTGGCAAACCCTAATAATATATGTGAAAGAGGGTGGCAGATCCTAATAGTATCTGTGAATGAGGGTGGCAGACCATAATAATATCTGTGAGGTTATAGGACGAAAGGCTCTTTAAAACGTAAAGATAATTATGTATGTACAAGTGAGAAAAAATATGAATGAAGGTAAGAAAGTATGGAAGTACGAATGAAGGTATATACTAATGTGTGTATGAAAGAAAGTAAAGCAGGTTAAGTATGTAGTATATGAACGTATTATATGTTGCCTGATTAACTAGAACTCACTCAGCGTAGCTGACTTTTAGTATGCAAGCAGGTGAGTAGGATGAGACAACTAGCTTGAAAAGGGACACATGGTAGGAGAATAAAGAAGCTGTCATCTGAAGACTTGATTTATGATGTTTAAACTCAAAGATATGTTTAATATTGTTTAAATTCTAAGACTCGTGTAATGAATGGTTGACTTTTATATATTCTACGAAAAGTTTTAATTCACTCTAATATTTAGAATTATGATTATGAGTAAATCTAACGTCCAAGTAGGGCACCGGGATCGGGGCCTTACAATGTCTACCAGATGAGTTTGTCTTCTATATATACCCTGTAATGTATTCTAATCTATAACAGTTCTTATTTTATCCATTTATATATTATTACTTTGCCAAATTGTTTTCTCAACACACACACTAGCACACAGATGTAATCGTTCGAGATCTAATCGTAATTCATATCAATGACTAGATAGTTAAACGCATAGAATTAGATACTTGGTTCCTCAAAAAGTTTAATTAAATCCATGATCCATCATAATTTTAAAAACTAAACAGTACACGAATAAAGTCAAAAATCAAATAATAAAAACACATGTTATGTATTCGATTATTCGGATATCCGAATAATCCGAACTATTAGATTTTTTTTAAATCCCAATCCGAATTTTTTATTCGAATATTCGGATTGATCCAATAAAAATATCCGAATAAAAACTCGGATTGGATTATTAGGATTTCGTTTTCAGTTTGGGTTGCGGTTTTTTTTTTCGGATTTCTCATTTCCTGAACAACCCTAAAAGAGAGAATAATTGAGACCATTTTCATTATATTTTCCATTACTTTTTTATTAAACTAAAGGTGGCTTTTATAGCCTTGGAATCAAAAGAAAATTAATTAATCCACTAACGCAACATGGGTATCATGTCTGGTACACAAAGAAAATAGTAAAGAACATGTGTGATGCATGTGTGGTTAGATCTCATGGTATCGTGGTATGGTTGAATGCAACATGGGTACATATCAGAAACTAACACGATTTGAATAGTAAAGAGCATGGGTGATGCATGGATACTAAAAAGCATGGATGATTTGGTATCATGTTCTAATCAATGTGCACACAGAAAATAGTAAAGAACATGGGTGATGCGTATGTGGTTGGATTGCATGGTATCATGGCATGGTTGAAAGCAACATGGGTATGTGTCGGATACTAAGACAATTTGGATAGAACGTTATCATGTGCCACGAATCGCATGTAAAAATACATCATTTTTACATATTATCTTCATCTTCGACGAACCTCTTTTTTCTCAAATAACTTGTTAGTTTCGTAATCCTCGTGGCACAAAACAAACGTAAAAAAACGAATACAAATAAAAAGCCATTTTGTATTACAGAGATGATGTCGCTAACCAGCACCACTAATCAGTATAAAAGCAATTTTATATTAGGTAGCGTAATTACTTTTGTATAAGTGGAGTGATTAAAAGTATAAATAGAGTAATTATAGTCAAACTTATAACTAGAGTGATTACGATAAGTTTTCTAGTTATTACCCTTTTACGTGGAATGCAAGAATTTCTGTTAGAATAAAAATTGTTGTTAGAATAAAAAGACATTTTTTTTAAGAAACTTAAGAAAATATTAGGATTAATCCATCTTCCTCACATTCTCTAAAGGTTGACCTTTATTGCTGATGATGTTTGGTGAAAGCGGTTAGTCCTTACTGAAACTTTATCCTTTGTTCCATCTATTAATTTGATACATTGAAAATTATTTCTCAAACTTCAAATTGAGTTTCTGGTTTGGGAGAAAGGAATCAGACGACTTTAGTCCTTGCTGAAACTTTAGACCAAAATTGTATATATTAAAATACCAAATAATTATTGACACATTTACTAGTGGTTTTTGTTCATCCATACGAGTTGATTTTTTAATTATTAATACTTTAAATTGCTAAAAAAAGCTTTTCCATTTATCATAATTAAGTCAGACGTTTAAATTAATGTTTAATATTATCTAAAGACGGCCTGATCATGCCATATTTCTATGAGCATACACATCCAATCGTTCATCTTTAAATTTAAAATTACACTAAAAAACACTATTTTTATTTCTTTTTTACTTAATAAAATAATATTTTTATACCTTTATCATTACCATTTCTCTTTCTTTCGCTCACAACCACTTTCAACAAATATTAAAAAATTATAGAGGAGTGAACAATAGTTTTTCAAATATACAGAAAAATCATTTTATTTTCTCTCTTATATACTTACAACACCCTAAATCACTCCATGAATTATAAAAGCCTAACTCATTAAATTTGGTGGTTTAAATATGAATGCTCAAACAAAATTAAGAGAATGAAATATAGGTCTTTATCTTGAATATATTATACTATAAACTAAACTGTCATAAATTTCCATTGACCTACTCTATTTTTACGCTTGAATTAGTCTTACAGCTATTATTATTGTTATCTTCTTTTCCTAGTATGTTCTTTACGCTTACACAGGTATTACTGACTTGGATCAAAATTACACTGTGTAGAGAAGACTCAAGAAAATACATGCACCAAATGTTTCTGTAGATTTGTTTATTGTTCCTCAAATTGCGATTTGACGAATCGAGGAGTTAGCTAGTGTGTGTTAATTCAATAACGTGCGAAGTTTATGTATAGTGTTTTATACGAATAATATTGGATGGATTAAACGTCATGAAGTAACAACAAAATGGTTTGGATTAAATAAAAATTTTAAGAGAGATTTTCTTGTTTTTTGTTTGAAGATATTCAGGGGTGAAAAATGTGTTCTTGTTTTGATGATGTTGGTTTTTTTAGATTCATCTTTATAAGAAACTAGTAGGTTGACCCGCCGCATCTTAACAAAAGTTATGTAACGCGACTTGCATAATTGAAGTTTTACATAGCAACCTTATAACCCCTAAATCACAGTTGAGTGTCTTTCTAACAAAATATGTTTAGTTACTGATTACAAAAGACAATTACTAATGTACACAAAAGAGTTCAATTGTTATTCAAGACATGTTAGTACTACCAAAAGGATAAGTTCGTTATTTGTTGCAACAACGTGATGAATATGTTACGGTCTTGACAAAAAAGTTTGTGGTAGTGCATGAGGCTCTACATCCGCTGTTTATATGATTCCCGATCTGCAGGAAGTTTACAACATGCTCAAACTTCAAAATTTTTGTTCATAGTAAGTACCAATCATATATGCATTCTAAAAGAAAACATCAAAAGTCACATAATAAACTGCTACATATGAATTCAATTCTTCAACATATGTAACATTATAAGCTATATGTATTTACTCTTGTGTATAACGTCAACGATGAACCACTCATTTTTTATTAGTATATAAACTAAACTTATTAATACTTATATTTAGTATAGGGATCTTATTGTAATTATTATAATTAGTAGGGTTAATATGTAACTATTTAGTCTATAAATAGGGATGATGTCAAACAAATTAACATTAACGTATTTTAGTATTTTCAATCTAATGTTCAGTATTTGTTATTCAAGAATCTGTTTCAGTATATCATCTTGTTCTAATTGAATCGTCAATTGTGTGAATTGATCTCTGATTACCAACAGTGGCATCAGAGCCAAGGTTTTTAATCGATTTGGGTATTCTATTTGTGAACGTCTCAGGTTTTAATCGATCAATTGGGAATATGTGTGATTAATTGAATCAATCAATTTCGTAGAAGGTGTGGTGATCAATTGGAAGGATCAATTCATAAAAAGTGATCACATTGAGTGAAGAAACCCCTAACCAATTGAACAATTGATTTTGGGAAAGGTTATGTAGCCTACCAATAAAAGATCGATCAGAACAATTGGCAATTTTAAAATTTATTTAATTGTTGATAGTGACCTTATGTACAGTTCCTATCCATCAAAATCAAGAAGTGAATGTTCAACACAATCAATTGGGAAATCAAATATTAAAGGTTGTTTATCTTCATAAACCTGTGGCCAATTGAAATTCAAAGTATTCTTGAAGTTTGAACAAGAACATTGGTTTTTTTGTTTTAACAAATAGTTGGTTTGATTTGTTTGGCAACCGAAAAACCCGTGTATTGTTGTCGGTGGAGACGAACAATTGGTTTTTGATTTGCCTTGCAACCGAAAACCCGAATACTATTCTTGGTCGATGCGGTTGGATAAACCAGTATACCATTTGTGTTTTGAATAGTTGGCTTAGGCAACGGATAAACCCGTGTACTGTTGTTGGTTGAGACAAACAGTTGGTTTTGGCTTGCCTTGTTAAACCCGTGTACTATTCTCGGTTAAAAAAACGGTTGTTTTTTAGTGCTTTGAATAGTCGGCTTAGGCAACGGATAAACCCGTGTACTGTTTTTGGTTGAGACAAACAGTTGGTTTTGGCTTGCCTTGTTAAACCCGTGTACTATTCATCTCGGTTTAAAAAAAACGATTGTTTTTAGTGTTTTGAATAGTCGGCTTAGGCAACGGATAAACCCGTGTACTATTGTTGGTTGAGACAAACAGTTGGTTTTGGCTTGCCTTGGTAACCCGTGTACTATTCTTGGTAGAAAACGGCTTGGTTTTGATTTACATCGTGATAGGAAAAATCGAGTACCGTTGTTGTTGAAATAGTTGGTTTCAATAAATCCGTTCACTATTTATGGGATTAACAGTTGGTTTGTTTATAACCCGAAATTGTTTGGATTAAAGTTGACAACTAATTTTTCTAAATTTGTAATAGTCAAGTAATCAAGATTGGGAAAAAGAAAACTCGTAAAATGGTCGAGTCCAAGGGTAAAGAACTTGTGACTTCTAAGGAAGGAGGGACATCAATAAGTTTTCAATGCCCTGTGTTAAACTACACAAATTACACCATTTCGGCTATAAAGATCAGATCGATCTTTAATGTACATGGAATTTGGGAAGCTATCGAACCAAAAGAGGGCAGCGAATTTAATAAGAAAAAGGATAATACTGCAATTGCATTACTATTCCAAGCGATTCCAGAAAACATGGTATTGCAAATTCCTAATTTCACTTTGGCAAAAGAAATTTGGGACGCATTAAAGATTAAAGGTTCGACATGTTGGAGTTGACAGAGTTAAAGAAGCGCGCTTAGAAACACTCGAGTCAGATTTTGAGTCTCTAAAAATGGGTGTTGACGAGTCGCTTGATGTGTATGCCGGGAAAATAAGTGAGATTGCATTACAAGCGAGCAATCTTGGGCATACCATGAATGACAAGAAACTGGTCCGAAAGCTACTCAGTTCTGTGCCAGAAAAATTCATACAGATTGTTGCTGCGATCGAGCAGTTTGTGGATCTTGGTACAATGCCATTCCAAGAAGCCGTTGGAAGGTTAAAGGCTTTCGAGGAACGCACCAAGAAGAAAAACAAGGAGGTAGACATGCATGACAGACTTCTGTTCACTAAAGAAGATGGAAAAGAGAGGGTAAAGGAACAAAAGTGTGAACATTGCGGTCATGAAAGTTCAAAGCAAGGAAACAAAGGTGGTCGAGGCAAGTATGGGAAGACTTGGAAGAATAAACAAGGAAATCAAGCCCAACAGGAAAAGGATCACATAAAATGTTTCAAGTGTAATGAACGTGGACATTTTAGACATGAATGTCCAAATTGGAAAAGAAGGCAGGAGGCAAACTTGATCCGGGATGAAGACGAACCAACGCTACTGTGATGGTAACCGGATCTTGAAGAAACGAAGACCTCACTTAAACTAAGTTTAGTTTAAGGGGGGTATTAGTATATAAACTAAACTTATTAATATTTATATTAAGTATAGGGGTCTTATTGTATTTAGTAGGGTTAATATGTAATTATTTAGTCTATAAATAGGGATGATGTCAGACAAATTAACATTAACGTATTTCAGTATTTTCAATCGAATGTTCAGTATTTGTTATTCAAGAATATGTTTGAGTATATCATCTTGTTCTAATTGAATCGTCAATTGTGTGAATTGATCTCTGATTACCAACATCTTTAACGTCATCCCTGAGTTACCCTTGCAGCATCCTAAGAAATTAGTTACATCTTTATCGAGCACATTGTCATCAAAAAACGTTTGATCACCAATAATAACCCACCACAACATACAACTTCCACAATCACTCAATCGTCACCTAGGGAAACACAACCCAACAATGATAAGAGGACCCACAATCGTCCACCACAACAGACAACTGCCACAATCAATCCACCGCCGCCTAGATTTCCGAATTGAATTATGGCAACGACAGACAACCTACAATCACCCACCACCACTCTACTACCAGGTAGGGTTCCAAATCGAAACCTGGCAACGATAGACTAACAACTGCCCACCACAACATACTTGAAAAACCACGTATCCACACACTACGTGAAAAGTGACCTTGCATATGGGTAGCAAGCGGAGCAATAATTTTCATATGGGTAGCAACCGTAGCACCTAAGTCGGGGCGATTGTGGATGCATGTATTGTCTTGTAAAATTAAATGCAAGATCTTTAGTGAAACTTTGGACCAATTTCAAAATCTTGAACACTTAAAAGTTCATCCATAAGTTTTTAAATTTTGTTGTCAATCATGTCCATTTGCTCCAAGATTTTTGCACCATAATTTGCTGAAAATGAAGTAGACTGTGAGGATAACAAAAATTATAACTAAAGTAAGTTGTGAGGAATACAAAAATTAAATTAACAGATGATTCGACTTTTATCAAGCAAACAACTATAGCCCAAAACCACTATTCTGGTCCTAAGCAATCACTATTTTACTTTGCAAAGGTTAAATATTTATAACCGGTACACATCAACAGGAATTAAAAACACAGATAAAAATCAACCCCGAACTATAAGAAATAACATTAAGTTAAAAATAAAAGTGAAATAGTAATAGCAATGATAGCAGAAACAGACCTTAGGCTGTATGATACAACGGTAAGAGGCGGAGTGGAGTAATCGGAAGCCATTAAGGTGTCAGAAGGGAAGGTTAAGAGGGTTCGATGAGAAGAAAGAAAGGTACAAATAGATATAGATGGTTACAAAAACAAAATGAATCGCCATTCTCCGCGGCCACTAACAATGCTTCCACCGCCGCCTAAATGGAACGTGACAACAGTCGCCAACACCACACCACGGCCACCAAGAGTCCGGAAACTGAACCCGGCAACAGTGATGACGACATGGAATACGGAGGGGTGGAAACGCGGTGGTGGAAGAGGATAGTGTTTGACAGCATAATCTGGATTCTGGAACAGATGTACAAAACTAAGAAATAGATATAGATAATGGAGAATACAGTGATTACGTAGCACCAAAAGAAGTGGTAAGTCAGCATGTGTAAAAAGCAAAGACACGCGTCGCCATAAAAGATTGGCAAATTCCACACACAACAACTAATGCACAATGTACAAGACACTTAGACGAAATTGTAATTTTATAAACTAGTGAAAAATGGGTGATGCATGGATATTCATGGAATGTTAATGTGAATCTATAGGCAGCTTTTGCAGTCAAGGAAACCATCATTTGTAGAAATTATACATGACTTCACTTGCCATCAATGTTATTTAATTTGGTTAACCAAACCATCATTTGCACAAATTACACATGACTTCACTTGCCATCAATGTTATTCAATTTGGTTAACTGTAAGTAGTGACAAAGAAAATACTTGCACCGAGTCAGTAATCTTAGGTTAATCCATATTGTCAAACTGATTATGAGAGAGGTCGTGATTTTGAAACAACCTATTACTTTGAAATAGATAAAGAAAACAAATACCGTAACGTAAAGGGAACGTATTAAGGGAAAGAACTCTTTTCAATGTCATACCAAATATGAACAAAGTCAAACAAAACAAAGCATCCATCATATCTGTCAATTATTCCCACTATAACGCAATTACGAAAAAGAATGTACACAAAACTTTCTATCAGCAAAATGTATTATCTAATGCAGCTAGTTCTTGAATATTCATTTTGTTTATGCATCAAGCGGTTACAGATGTCAAATTCAATAGACAACATTAGGCTCAGATCATACTCATGGCTGCAAAGGTGGTTGTTTGTTTCCAAGCACCACAGTTTCCATGCCAAGAGACCATCATCATTGCCCTACGTAGACCCAAAAGGTTTAGCATAATCATCAAAGTATTCTGTCAAACACCTTATGTGCATTGTACGTAATGTCACATATGTTCACCATAGAGGCTCAGAAAACCATCACAGCCTTTCTAAAACCCAAGCGGACCAACATGCATGTCATCGACATTTGCACCGCATCTGAGGTCATAATAGAGCAAAGGCACTACATGTTGTAGGTCCTCCAATGCCGCCATAGACCGTCGAAACAGCAGGGAAACACCCCACTTTAAAAGAACACAGGTGTAAAACCATCACAATCCAAAAATAGTTCAAGCATATTCACCCAAAATCAAAGCAGCCAAAGGTGAAAAGGGTCAAACCAAAACCCAAAGTCACCAAAGAGGGTATTATTGACGACCCGACCTCCATATTATGTGTTGCCAGTGATGGGAACCCACGTCCACCGCGAGATGCCGGAGACGAAAATAAATCACAACTATCGCTTCCTAGGGTTCCATTTTGGAACCCGACAACAACCATAATCAACCACCTACCAGACATGCAGAAAAGGTTTGGTGACGATGTCTCCCACACTGCGGGTAACCGGACCCCCGCCTACATGCCGCCAAGGGATTCCAAATGGAACCCGGCAACATTGTGTAGATGGGAGGATGTTGACGGTAGTAGACGACAGAGCCTTAGGCATTGAAATAGAGAGAAAATGGTAACCTAAGATAAAGTGGTATCACCAAGGATTCCAAAACTGAAGCTGACGGTCGGAAGCCAAAATATTTCATGAAGTTGGAGAGAGAATACAGTTGTTTAATAAAATAGATATTATTATAGAAACATTTTTGAAAGGCCCGTTACCGGTGCCTCACTTTTGGACGTTGGATTTACTCATTCACATAGCTCTAATAATCAGAGTTAATAAAAACATTCGCCGAAAATAAAAACTTTCATAAAACATTACACATAAATCCATAATTTGTCTTAAATAACATATTGTCTTTAAAGCATAAACTAATAAATGTCTTGAGTCTTGCGATGTCAGTCCCTTATTCAATGCCACGTGTTCCCCTCAAACGAGCTGCCTCATTCTACTCACCTGCGTGCATACTAAAAGTCAGCTACGCTGAGTGAGTTCTAGTTAATACAAGTAACATACAATACGTTCTTATATTACATACTTAACCTCTTTTACTTTCTTTCGTACATACGTAAGTATATACCTTCGTTCTTACTTTCATACTTTCTTTCTTTCATACTTCATACTTCATACTTTATATTTCTTTACAAACATAATCATACATTTTAAAGTGTCTTTCGCCCTATAACCTCACAGATATTATTAGGGTCTGTCACCCTTAAAGAGCCTCTCACCCTATAACCTCACAGATATTATTAGGGTCTGCCACTCTCCATCACAGATATTATTAGGGTCTGCCACCCTCTTTCATAAATATTATTAGGGTCTGCCACCCTTACCCGTCAAATCCTTCATATCATACTTTTCTTTCTTTTCATAGATTTTATATACCTTCTTACGTAATCATTAATCTATAACATACATACGTCATACATACAACATATATAAACAGTCACCTCTTTAAACTATCCCCTAACAATACATGCAATATCCGAAGATCATTCATGTACCGTCAAGCATTCATTCATAACTTTCACATATAACATAACAGGCATACACTTACCACTTAAGGTAAGTGTATTAACTAATCACATCGAGTATGCATACAGCCCCGAAAACATAACAAGGAATGGGGCTAGAAATTCACCTGATCATGTTACGCTCATCGTTAATCGTTATTCCCTTATTGAGCTGTGCACGGCTAACTGTATAATATTTACATGTATCAATTAACTACTACTACTCATATTGTACTTCTATCTTTATATAACCCACAACGAACGGGGGTCCGGGGGCAGTGCCCCTGGCAGCGGGGTTCTAGGGGCGGAAGCCCCTAGCGGGGGGCACAACCCCTGGCTGGGGTTATGTTGTCTTAACGTATTTTCCATTAGGATTTTAGTTTATTATTTTAACTCTCCTGCATACGCAAACGGTCATAAATGTAAGCGAACATACATGTAAGCGAACTTAACTTAAGCGATCTTAACTTAAGCAAACTTAAGTTAAGCGATCTTGACCAGTAGCGAACTTAACCAGCAGCGAACTTAATTATCAGGAGAAGTTTACAGTTGGCGAGCTTGCTCAGCGAACTTATCAGGAGGTGAAGTTAAATGTTAGCGAACATATCCGCGAACGAATATACATCCGGCGAACTTGCCTGGCGAACTTGCTTGCAGGCGAAGTTGTTCAGTGCCGGCCATGGTTTGGTTTTAAACTATAAACACCTCCGTTTTAACGTGAAATCTCTAAATATGACGTTAATGTTTCTCGGAAATCGTTCCCATGGCTAATCTTGGAAAAAACTCGGCCCGGGAAAGCATAAAGTTTGGACCTTTAAGTCAAAACGTTCAAAACTAGATCTTAGGGTTCCATTTTAGCGATCCGTTTATGTTCATGGGTTCATTAGCTTCGTTTTATCATCAAGTTCATTACTTTCCATTTCACTTAGACCCGATCTACTATTGTTTCACGTTTCAAGACTAAACGCTCATAAAAACGTAAGCTTTGAGATCCAAAAACATACCTTTACGTTTTCTCTTTGGTCTCAGTTAGCTCGATTATGAACTTCGAATCTTGTATCTACCTTGAATCACGTTCGCTTGGCTCGGATTTCACCTCTCTCTCTCTCGGCCGCGTATAAGGTTGTATGTGTGTGTGTTGGAGTGTATAGAGAATAGGATGGAAAGAAATGGGGGTTTTAGCGAACTTATCAAGAGGAGAAGTTAAATGTTTGCGAACATATCCGCGAACGAATATACATCCGGCGAACTTGCCTGGCGAACTTGCTTGCAGGCTAAGTTGTTCAGTGTCGGCCACGGGTTTGGTTTTAAACTATAAACACCTCCGTTTTAACGTGAAATCTTTAAACATGACGTTAATGATTGTCGGAAATCGTTCCCATGGCTAATCTTGGACAAAACTCGGCCCGGGAAAGCATAAAGTTTGGACCTTTAAGTCAAAACGTTCAAAACTAGATCTTAGGGTTCCATTTTAGCGAGCCGTTTATGTTCACGAGTTCATTAGGTTCATTTTATCATCAAATTCGTTACTTTCCGTTTCACTTAGACCCGATCTACTATTGTTTCACGTTTCAAGACTAAACGCTCATAAAAACGTGAGCTTTGAGATCCAAAAACATACCTTTACGTTTACGCTTTGGTCTCGGTTAGCTAGATTATAAACTTCGAATCTTGTATCTACCTTGAATCACGTTCGCTTGGCTCGGATTTCACCCCTCTCTCTCTCTCTCTCTCTCTCTCTCTCGACCGCGTATAAGGTGGTATGTGTATGTGTTGGAGTGTGTAGAGATTAGGATGGAAAGAAATGAGGGTTTAGGGTTTTAGGGTGGTTTAAGGGGGTATTTATATCCCTTAAAGCCCATGGACCTAAGGCCCATTACCCTTTAATCCATCTTAATTAATCCAAGTCCATGATTCTTCTTTATTTAATATTTATCAACTATCAACACACGATAACTAAACGCGACTGTCTTTATTAAATATTAGAATATTTTAGGATGTTACAATTTTCAGCTTTGTATACGTGTTTTCTGGAGAGAAATGATGTGGCCCGAAGTGTACACCCGCAATCCAAAAAACACAATGAAATAGGTACATATTATGATGCAGAGAATACATGTGTTTAAGCATAACTTTGAAGACACAGTAGATATGTGTCTTGTTTAAGCACAATTTTGAAGAAACAGTAGATATGTGTCCAGTAAAGAAGTTATAATTTAATATATATAATAATCTTGTAAAGAAGTTGTAACTTAATATATATAATAATCTGTTATTGTTCTTTGATGATGTTTGATTTGTGTATTTTTTTATATATAAAGTTTCATGAATGTTGGTTAGGATATTCAGAATTTGGTTATGTATATTTTGTTATATAGTGTGTTTTTGTTCATGAATATTGGCTATCTTATAACTGTGTTTGAATTAAGAACATATTGTTTTTGTTCATAAATCTTGGTTAAGATGTTCAATATATCGTGTTTTAGTTCTTAATATCGTATGTATTTCAGTTATTGTGTTTTAATTATGGTATTCATGATGTTCAACATATTGTGTTTTAGTTCATGGATTTTCTTGGTGTGTTGTGCTTTAAATTTGGATGATATTATGATAATTAAAGTTTCATATATGTTTCCATATATAATATAAAACATGAGAGATTATGCCTCTAGAGACTTAAAAACAAGTTACAACATAAAACAAACCATGATTTTAAGTAACTTTCAATCTTGGCCATCAGTTCCTAGATCTAAGGGTCAACATTCCTTTCTACACTTTTTTAACACTATGTTCTTTTAAGAATCACCTCACCCTATATATATATATATATATATATATATATATATATATATATATATATTTATAGGGATGAGATCTATAAAGAACTCCTTTTAAAGAGAGAACTAGATAACTACTAAAGAATTATTTTTAACTTTTTTTTAAATAATATTTTACGATTTTTTTTCCCTCCTAATAAGATGATATTGTTCATAATAAAAAACTAAAAAAAAACTATCGATTAATGCATATGTGAATTAATGTGTATTGCATATATAAAAGAGTTTTTGTTGCATATAATACAACACAAATGCATTAAATAATACACACTATTAAATATAAGCAAATCACCACCAATAATTGTATGCAAAACATACATATATGTAATACAATACTAATGCACATATGCACTATATCAATTTCTTTTATTTTTGTATATAATATAACACCATTGCAAATATACAATACAAAACAATTGTATATATGCTATTCAACACTATTTCAAATATCAAAATGCACATTATTGCACATGTGCATTATAAAAAAGGAGATGTATTACATATATGCATTACAACGAGTTTTTTTTTAATTTGTTATTTATTTTTATATTTTTTATGGTGAAGAATAACAACATATAAATAAGATGAAAGAAAAAAAAATTAAAATTATTATTTTTTAATTAAATTTAAAATACTTTATTATTAGTTCTCTAGTTCTCTATCTAAGGAGAGTTCTCTAATGATCCTTTCAATATATATATATATATATATATATATATATATATATATATATATATATATATAGGTCATGCTATTCTATAAAGAGGAACAAAAATAAGAAGGATGAGAAGGATTTGTAATCATATAAAAAAACAGTTGAAAAAATTTTTAAAAACTATAAATAAAAATATCATAACTCAATATTTAATAAAAAAACGAAAAAAGTAAAAACACAATAATTTTTCTACCGTCTTGCCCATTCTCATAAATAAAACACAATGGTAAGTGAAAAAAGTCGTTGGGTCTTTTTGTTTATCATGTTGTTTTGTGTTTATTTTCGTCATTGATTGTGTATTTTTTCATAAACATTGTGTCTTTTTTTCTTTATATTGTGTTATATTACTCAACATGGTGCTATATTTTAATCGTCATTGTCTTATATTTTGCGATCTATTGTGTCTTTTTAATTATAATTGTGTCTTTTGTTCATTTTCGCCATTGTGTCTTTTCGTCAACTTTTTTTTTTTATTTTTTTAGTATTTTCTTTTTTATTTTTTTAACGTGAATGATGGCAGAAACATTTTAGTTTTTTAATTTTTCGTTTTTTTGAGTTATGATTTTTTTATTATTTTTTTGAATTTATTTTTAAAGTGTTTTTTGTGTGGTTACAAATCCTTCTTACACTTCTCATTTTTGTTTCCCTTTGTATTTTAACTTTACCCATACATATATATATATATATGATTATATTCATTTTAGAAGTGTTTTTTAGTGCGAAAAATCATTGCAACCAATTATAATTTTTCTTTTATTTATGATTTATTTTAACAGAAAAGGTATTTTAGTACAAAGCTTCTTTACATATATGTCAAGTAACTTATGTGTGGGATGAGTTACATATTTTGTTTAACATAAATATTATTAAAATATAACTAGTTCCTTTTACCATAAAATAATCGATCTTCCTAATTCTCGTTTATTAACAAATATAACCAAGTTACAAAATATTTTTGCTTTAAAATTGTTTGTTTTTGGTATTTTTAGTTTATGATTAATTTTTCATTTTAATTTTTGAACTTAACCAAATTTAGGAAGATTTTCAACATTATACTGAATTCGTAAAATCACAATACACAGTACATAAATGATCATACACACGATAAAATTTACACATATAGAATTCGAAATACCACTTACACGATACATATATGAACCTACACATGATAAAATTTAAACATACACAATTCAAAATACAATATACACAGTACATATAAGAACTATACATACGATAAAATTTACATAGACACAATTCCACATACTAGGTACATGTTACATATATGGACCTACAGGATACACATGATAAAATATACATGTACATAATTCAAAATACCACCTACAAAGTACATATATGAACCTACATACGATATAATTACACAAACATAATTCGAAATACCACATACACAGTAGTACGTATATGTTCTACACACTACAAAATATTCTTTTTTACATTAAACTACATATAATATATAGATGATCATGCTAATAATCGACACTTTTAAAATTTTCACATACACATTCGTGATATCACCTATATTGTACATATATGAACATACATAATATAATTTGTAAAATAATTTCATGAATCACATTATATATGATTTGAAACAAAATAAAAAAACAAGAAACAACAACAAAAGGAAGTTGGATCGTAATTTATTTTAATATTTTAAACAAAAGAAAAAAAATGAAGTCAAACGTTGGTATTAAATTCGGATAGGAATATTATGTTAGTTTTAATCAATAAATGATATATTATTAAACTAGGTTACCAACCCGTGTAGTACACGGGTGGAAAATATAAAATTCTTCACGTAAAGAAATTTGATTATATAGTTGAATATTATATTATTCGTCTAATAAACACAAATAATTTTAACTGACAATATCGCCCGTTCTTAAAAGTAAGTTCATTGAAGTTGTCTAAAATCGAAGGATACACAAAGTCTATTAAATCATATACTGAATATAATTAATTGTTAATTAGAAGATCATCAGTAATTTATACTTACATTTGTCGTCATTTGGACCCCCACCCCAACATTCCCGTCATATATATCCAATAATTAATTCGCAAATTATTTTATCTCTTTAACATGTAAGATTGACATCCAACTGTGAGCATCGTGTTTTTTTGATACTTTAAGTACCTTTCACTTTGACAAGATGTAGGAAGAACTTATTGAAGTGTAATTTAAAATAAACACGAACAAAAGTCTATACAATCTAACTATTTATTTAACAAAAATATCATAAATTTAATATTTACAACTTCCTAAATACTTCCTTTTATACAAGGTTTATACTTTAATTTGTAGCATTTCGTTGTTGTTAAAGATTAATATAAAAAGATACAAATTGGTTTTTTTAATAGCTAATAACTAAACACTTAGAAACATCAATTGGCATATATGAGTTGTTTAACGATTCATAGAGCCATAACTTGTATACACTCTAATATTGACTTGAACTTGTTATGACTTCAACTCAAGATGCTAATAACCCATCTGGTATTATAGTATTTTTCAAAATACCTTACCGGAAAACTGTAATAGTTCAACATCTCCATTGAATTTTTTATTTTGATATGGAACCTAAAGAGATTATAAGAATACAAACAAAAAGGGGAAAGAAAAAGAATTGTTAATAAATAATGAATAATATGAGAATCGACTATTAGAGTATCAAATTAAACCTTACCAGAAATAATTAATCTCCCTTACCGGAATTGGCGTGATGGAGATAGTAATCCAAAAGAGAGAGATAGATAGAGAGAGAGAGAGAGATTATAATGGTTAGGGTTTTCAACCTTAAGATTTATATAATGCAAATGAGATGATTTAGTATGTTTTTGAATCTAATAATAATTAGAATAATTAATATCATAATTACATTAATAGGTTTATTATGGACTGTTTGACCAGATTATAAAAATATCTAAGTTATTGTAAATTTAAAATTTAAAATTGAATATCTTTGTAGTAATAATGAATTTTAATCATGGTACATTTAGATATTATGCAATGTTTAACCAGTTAAATTTAAAAGGTTAAATTTAAACTGAAAATCCTTTTAAAAATAATAAGTTTCAGTCGTAGTAATGTTACACATTATGAAATGTTTAACTATTGATTTACAAAATGAATATTTTAAACAAAAGAAAAAAAATAAAGTCAAACGTTGGTATTAAATTCGGATAGGAATATTATGTTAGTTTTAATCAATAAATGATATATTAGTAAATGTTTAGGGAATTAAAATTGTAAACATTTGTTATGGTAGAATAAGACCAAAATACCCATTTTCTATTAAAAGCCTTATAAATGAATTGTATATTTATTACAAAAGTGCCATTATGATTATTAACCATGATCAAACATAATAAACGACTCAGATTCATTTCTCGCACTTCTCGTATGAACCATCACATATGCATATATATGAAAGGCCCCGTCCCGGTGCCATAGTTTGGGGTTGGATTTACTCATAAACACAGTTCTAAATATCATAGTAAAGTAACACCTTTTGCAGAATATAAACTTCAAACATATATTACATAATCATTCAAATATTTCCAAAATAAACAACTTTTTCATTAAACATAATATAAAAAAGTCATAATAAAACATCACAACATTCTTCTAAAGATGCCAACCTCTTCGGTCCAATGCCATGTGTCTTCGCTCAAGGCAGCTGCCTTAGCCTATGTAAGGCCCCGTCCCGGTGCCCTACATTTCATGTCGGATTTACTCATAAACACAGTTCTACAAATCAGAGTTAATTAAAACTTTCGCGGAATATAAAACTTTCAATAAACATTTCACATCATTTCAAAAGCTTTTCTTAAACAAACATCTTTTGTCTTTCATAATAAAACATCATTCATAAATACATCGTAATTCTTCAGATACCAGCTTCTTATTCTTCAGCCATGTGCCCTCCTCAAGCCAGCTGTCTCATCCTACTCACCTGCGTGCATACTAAAAGTCAGCTACGCTGAGTGAGTTCTAGTTAATCAGGCAACATACAATACATACACTTACCATCATATATGCATCTGAAGATACATATTAAATACTTTACTTAATACCTTCTTTCATACATGCATACATGCATACATACATACATACATACATACTTTTATACTTCCATACTACATACGTACTATCTTTTCTATCTCGGATATATATTAGGTATGATCCCTTTCCTTTTCTATCTAAGATATTATTAGGGTCTGAATCTCTCTTTCCTTTCCTATCTCAGATATTATTAGGGTATGATCCCTCTCCTTTTCTATCTTAGATATTATTAGGGTCTGATCCCTCTTTCCTTATCTATCTCAGATATTATTAGGGTCTTATCCCTCTCCTTTTCTATCTCAGAAATTATTAGGGTCTGATCCTCTTTCCTTGTCTATCTTAGATATTATTAGGTCTGATCCCTCTCTTTTCTATCTCAGATATTATTAGGGTCTGATCCCACTTTCCTTGTGTATCTCAGATATTATTAGGGCCTGATCCCTCTCCTTTTCTATCTCAGATGTTATTAAGGTCTGATCCCTTTTCTTGTCTATCTCAGATATTATTAGGGTCTGATCCCATACTTCTCTATCTCATATATTATTATGGTCTGATCCCTTTCCTTCACTTCAATTATACGTACATCTCTTCACATGCCATTTTCATGGAATACTTCCATACATACTTCTTATATCATTTATACACATTCACATATCATACCCTTCAATATTAATATATATCATTCATATACATTCACATATTATATACTTCATACATATATCATTCATAAACATTCACATATCATACGCTTACCACTTAAGGTAAGTGTATTAACTATTCACATTGACTATGCACAAATGCCCAAAAACATAACAAGAAAATGAGGCTAGAAACTCACATGTCTCCTGTTTCTTTCCGAGTTTATAGTAATCCCCTTCTTTAATTGAGCACGGCTAACTGTATGATAATTACATATATAATCACTAACCTTTTACACATCATTTGAGTTTCAACCTAAAACTTCTAAGTCTGGAGTATTCTATTCGAATGGGGTATTCCATTTGAATGGAGTATTCTATTCTAATGGAGTATTATATTCGAATGGGCATTCTATTCGAATGGGTATTCCATTTGAATGGAGTATTATTTCTAATGGACATTCAATTCGAATGGATATTCCATTTTTCTAAGTCTCGAGTATTCTATTCGAATGGGGTATTCTATTCTAATGGACATTCTATTCGAATGGGTATTCCATTTGAATGGAGTATTCAATTCTAATGGTCATTTTATTCGAAGGGTATTCCATTTTTATAAGTCTTGAGTATTCTATTCGAATGGGGTATTCCATTTGAATAAAGTATTTTATTCTAATGAAGTATTCTATTTGAATTGGCATTCTATTCGAATGGGTATTCCATTTTTCTAAGTCTGGAGTGTTCTATTCGAATAGGGTATTCCATTTGAATGAAATTAATTTCTAAGTCTGGAGTATGCTATTCGAATAAGGTATTCCATTTTAATGGAATTAACTTCTAATTCTGGAGTATTCTATTCGAATAGGGTAGTACATTTGAATTCGAATAGGGTATTCCATTTGATGGAATTAATTTCTAAGTCTGGAGTATTCTATTCGAATGGAATTAAATTCTAAGTCTGGAGTTTCTATTCGAATATATCCACCGTAGGGTATTAAATACCATATTTATCATTTTCACTTCATATTAACATCTATTCTCATATTTTAGTGTTCTTTTATCTTTTAAACATGCTCCTTTCTATTCTAGCCCAAGATCTAGCTTAATCATCGATAAAGTTTACACCTTTATTGGTTTCAAACCCGTTTAAGCTAGATCTAGGGTTTCTTCATGAACCGTTCTTACTCACGGGTTCATTAAGTCCACTTTTAACATCAAGTTTTATTTTTATGGTATAATAATACCCGATTTGCCTTAGGGGCTAAGTATTAGGGCAAACCGTCCTTTAAAACATAATCTTTAAGCGAAAAGCACGTACCATTTTACGTTTTATAGGCTACGGTTAACTTCAACGTACAACTATGGACTTGTTCTTGCTTGCTTAGCTAAAGATCTATCCAGATCAAGGCTCGGTTCTTGGATTTCGGATCTCGGCCGTAAGGAGGTTTGTGTTTGAGAGTGTTTGGCTTAAGTATATGTTTTTGAAGGTGTAGGCTATGGAATAGGGATGTGAAAATGCAAAGGATTAGGGTTTAAGGTTTAACGTTCATTAATTTTCGGACCCGAAAACCCGACTCATTTAAATTTATTTATTTATTTGATTTTAGTTATAAGATTGTGCAAAAATCACCCCCTTTTTCATGTTCTATCCTAACTTGTTAGCCATCCAAACCCGAAGGACCATTCTGAAAATCATAAAAATATTATTTTAATCCATCTTCTTCCTTCCCCATCATCACCGTCGAGATTTACCCCCCCTTTTGCTTGTTCCTCAATCTTCGCGTAATTGATCTTTCCAAATCCTTCCTTGACCCATAAACGCGTTAACCGACAACCTAATTATAGTAAACCATAGTGATTGACAGCTAATCGCGACCCTATGAACCACGACCTAAAATCGTCCCTAATCCCTAGATATACTCGTCTAAACTCAATTAAACTCGTTCACAGCTCACTCAAGTTATCATGACCTAAACCCCCATGCTTAATAATAATATCAACCTCTTGATTTCCGTTTTAACCCTGTCTCCCTGTCGGTCGTTCTTCGTCCTAATTGACCCTCGTTGGCCACTGTTTAAGGTAATTGAATTACATTGCTTGAATCGTGATACTATGGTGAATAAAAGCCCTAAGGGCTAACTGGATAAACATTAACAGATTTGGATCAATTGAATCCGTTAGGGTTCTTAGCCAAATCTGTTGATGTTTGCTTATGTTTATTAGGGTTCTGGGTATTGTTGCAAACCGTTGAATGGCTCAACTGGCTAAGACACTTGAATCCCGGGTGGAGGTTGCGGGTTCGACCCCCTGCACCCCTGATTTTTTTTAGGTTTTAAAGTTAATTTCTTTTCTTTAATAATCATATTAATAATAATAATATAATTAATTAGTTAATTAAAACCATTTTAATGAAAACCGACTTGTTAATACTTGTTTTTTCTCCGGTTTC